>NC_090196.1:33039440-33224440 GCF_024679245.1 Pseudorasbora parva | reverse complement strand
TTATATCCGCGAAGGCGGGCACCCTGTTGAGGTTTAAAACTATTGGATCTGCCCTGAGCCACTCTGGATCAGCCATAACCAATCGCTAACGTTTGGTCGTGATGTATGTCATGCGCCCTTCGCCTGTTTCACTCATGGAAATCCGACAAAATAAAAGTGCACATGTGCATGCCACCTCAGTAATAAAACTATAGGATAAAACCTAAAACTCGTGCATTCGGATTGTGATTTATTCACGCCACGGTGGACAGGAGAGTTCTGTGATCGGGAACGCGCCGCTCACGCGGCCCGTAACATCATTGTATGCTGTAAATAAAATGTCATGTGCTTGGTATGATAATAAATGCTGCTATAAATAACGGACCAATTCAAATGTTTAAGTGCTTTTATTTTAATTTGTTTGAGCGGTGATGAAATATATTGCTCTTCTAAATACTTGCCAGCATTTTAAGTCTATAAATGCATCCTAATAACAGCAAAGCAACCGTATGGTGTTCTGCAGTGGTCATTAATGATTACAAACAGTGAATTTTGAAGTGATATATTGTTGAAAACTCAGAGATGTGGATTCGGACAGCTGTTACATCAACATGACCTTGCGTTTGTCAAAAGCAGTCGGTAACTCGGCCGGGGATTATTCCGCGGGTGGTGAGAGACGGACGGCAATAAAATAACTGACCAGTCCCTGTAACTTAAATGATGGCAATACCTTCCGACCCCACGGGAAACAGTTACCGTCCGAATAGCTTCAGCAACTCCTTCATCACTAACGAAGCGATCTGGAAAATCAAACTTTTCCTGAATTTACCCTGTTGGAGGGCCACAACATCATGGCCACCAACAAACCCCAGCAAAGACTGTTATTGCTCCGGCTTTAACTTCTGGATATTCGGCAGCGGTGCCACAATGCAATGAATGGTTTAGTTTGCATCTTTCTCCGCCGCCATTACTGAACTACATCTCAAACTAGCGCTCGACATCAACGTCATCGTTCTCAGCCACTCCCTCCGTTCGCTGATTGGACCGGTAAAAATTTGTTCGGAGAAAACCTAAGACTACACAGCAGTCCCAGACGGAGAACTGAAGGAAAATGAAAATTGAGCGGAAGTACGTAAGAGGGCAGAGCCAGGCTAAAAGACTACAGCCAGTAGAGGAGCTTTTTCTGCATGTTTTCAACCGGTCCATGGGGAGTGGGAGATCGCACTCACAGCGCTCGGCTCGGGCATTCATGGAAACGGAGCGATGCGGAGCAAAGTGAGTGTTTAACCATCTCAAATTAATTCCTATGAAAGCTAAGCTTCCAAAGGCATGAAGTGCTAACGCTCCAGACTGAACACGCGTTTACCTCAGCTCTCCTGAAGATGAATGTAATCTGACTCCTGCTGCGTTTGTGCCGTGACTCTCGCTCTGCTCACTCACATTATATTGAACACACACCTTCAGTTTTTAATTGTAGTGTCTGTTCTCTAACGGAACTGATTTTATGAGAATGAGCGCGGTGGGAAAGTGATCCAGTAGCGGTGGCTTTGGGAGTGGCCTTGTTGGGCAGCAAAGCAATGCATTCTGGGAATTGTAGTCTTTCATCCCCATGAGACAAATATATATTTTCTGTCTTTTCTCAGTCTAGAAGGCACCAAATTCAAAAAATGTTTCCCATTTCTTCTACATTAATGACCCAGTTTAAATACAAAGCTTAATGCTAAATCACTGAAGTAACCCTTTAAGAAGTTAGTGCACATATCCAAAAAAAAAAAAAAAAGCCATGGAAATATTCTGGAATATGTATCAGCAGACGTCAGGCCACTATAAACCTTTAAATATAGACTTTGTGGGTGTGTTTCAACTCATAATGTTCACAGCCAAAACGGCTACAATTAAACCTGCGTCAAATTAACCTCAAAATGAATCAGATGTGCTAAAATAACATCTGACAGCCACATCAAACAGAAGTGAAGTCAGTCTGAAACATGAGGTCATGTGTGTCTTTATTAAGTCCTGCACAGGGTGGAAGCGCGTCATGGAGAAAGGCTGAGCAGAGTCTGGAGTGGAGGCCGTTCATCCGAGCCAGATGGAGCAGCATGAAGACGGTGTTGTGTCTGCCGGATCAGGTTGGTTTCAGAGTTAAACCTGTGTGTGTGTGTGTGTGTGTGTGTGTGTGTGTGTGTGTGTGTGTGTGTGTGTGTGTGTGTGTGTGTGTGGGAATGTTTTTGTGACATATGAGGACACAAATGTGTATAATGCCATGGGTATGACACAGGTATTACAGGAGAGGGTGAAATATGAGGACATTACCCATGTCCCCACTTTTCAAAAGGCTTATAAATCACACAGGAGGAGTTTTTTTAGAAAGTAAAAATGCAGAATGTTTCCTGTGATGGGTAGGTTTATGGGTAGTGTGTGTGTGTGTGTGTGTGTGTGTGTGTGGGTGTGTGGGTGTGTGTGTGTGTAGCCTACTTGTTTATATAACATTGTGGGGACCACTAAGCTTCGTGCCCTGGATGTGCATCCCACAAATCTCCATCAACTGCACAATGCTCTCCTATCAATATGGGCCAACATTTGCTTTCAGCAGCTTGTTGATCAATGCCACGGAGAATTAAGGCAGTTCTGAAGGCGAAAGGGGGTCAAACACAGTATTAATATGGTGTTCATAATAATCCTTTAGATATATACACAGGGCCGTAGGCAGGGTTTTAAAATCAGTGAGGTCTCAAATGTGAGGTAGTTAGGGGGGTTAGAGGGGGGATACTCCCCCGAGAAATGTTTTATTTTTCTGATCTATATGTGCATTTTTAAGATGTTTGAAGGCCCCCAAAATGTATAGAAATTATATTCTATACTTTTATGAATCAAAGAAAAGGTAAATAAACACTGAGAGTCGATGATCAGAAATTAAAGGGGGGGTGAAACACTCAGTTTCAATCAATCTCATGTCAATCTTGAGTACCTATAGAGTAGTATTGCATCCTTCATATCTCCGAAAAGTCTTTAGTTTTATTATATTTATAAAATAAATATAGGCTGTACCGAGTCTTTCCGGAAAAAACCGAGCGGCTGGAGGCGTATCGTGTGGGTGGAGCTAAAGAATGACGAGCGCGCAAAGCGGTGACGTCCTCAAGCGTGGAGAAGAAAACTTTACTCTAATAAACCATGGCTATCAATCAGATTCAACTAAGATAATGATCCAGAATACTATTGTATGCGACTAAACCTTAGCAGTAGCAAGCAAAACGGTTTAGCACGTCAGACTAGTGTAACGTTATACAGAGAACAACAATGGAGTCCGTTAGCGCATTTGAATGACGAAGCACGCTTTGTGAGAACGCTAGGTTTATGTTTGGGTGGTTTTACAATAATCAAACTGACCCATATAGTGGTCAGCTAAACAAATGTATTTAAACACACACCATAGATCGCATGCTCCATTGATAAATTAACTAACGTTATATATGATCGTGTCGTTTACTGATGTTTACTCACGCGACGAGCCGACAGCACAGACATTTGAAGCAGTTTAACTCACCGGCTGCTTCCAAAGCAGGACCGAACCTTTATCGCTGGGACCGCTCCGACAAAAACACACTTCTATGGTAACTGTTGATTTGGTGAAGTCCTGACAGCAGTGACTGTGGAGATCCACTTTTGCGACTGAAGCGATGTCGTGACACTTCCCGTCATTTCTGCGTTCAAATCGGTTCAAATGCAGCGCTGCCTTCCCAGAATGCTGTGCTGAAGCGTTGAAGTCGCTCGACGTCACCCATAGGAATAAAGTGGAGCGCGGCGCGACAGAAGTGTTCACGGACGACTGGATCTGCAGCTGAGAGTGTTTATGGGCGTGCATTTCCTCTCTCGCTCTAGTCACGCGCGCGCACCCTACCGGGAGAAGAGCCCGTACGGCCCATACAAGGACCTTCCGCTCTATCGACGTCAAGCCGACCCATCGAAAAAACTCTCCGAAACTTGTGAGAAACCGGAAGGAGTATTTTTGACACAGAAATACTCCATCAAACGTCCAACATTAGTTTTTGAAACTTTGTCTATGTTTAGGATGGGAATCCAAGTCTGTAACAGTGTAAAAAGCTCAGTATGCATGAAACAGCATTTCACCCCCCCTTCAATTATTATGTTTTGAACTATGTTGTATAGCTGCATTTTACAATGTGTTTGTTGTTAAAATAAAAAAAAAATCTATTATATCAGATAACATTTTAATCTGTCATATGCTCATGTTACACCTATGGGGCAGGTTGTCACATTTCACTTCCATTCATTCAGGGAAAAAAGTATAGACTGCATTAATGAAACACAACCACATAATTGTACTAGATGTGTGAAATTTATGTGAAAAAAAAAACAAAACTCTGAACCACAAGTGTATTTACACAAACCGAGAAAATCAAAAAGTCAGGTTAATTATTGTTTATTTTCCCCTTACATTGACAAAATATGTTACATTAGAAAAAAATACATTATGAGTCACTTAGCCTTTTTTTTTATTCAAAATGGCAAAATTAGACATTTTTATCAGATGACCTGATTATTTTTGTCGGTTGTTAAACATTTCTATCCTAAAACACCTGTCAAATATGAAATGTTAAGTATAGCTACGTGCACTCACACTTTATGTCCGTTGAGCTGAAATTCACGCTAAGCATCTTCTGTGAATGTAAAGCCCTCCTACTTTGATTTGATTGGTCATCTCTAAAATATAATATTTTGATGAGTGGTGACCATAGACTGTAAAAAAATGATGTGGTGACAAACCGTTACGGCAGCGCCGATGGGAAGCACTTGCTGCTGTATCCTTGCAACACTAGTAGTGTTAACACTATATTAGGCACTATATATATATATCCCACCCAATAACAGGTGTCGTGATGTAATGAGAAGATAATCAGGCTTATTCTTTTCACCTGTTAGTGCTCATAATGTGACACTAATTGGTGTATATCTATTTTTCTTTAAAAAGTAATAATAAGACTATATACATTTAATTTGTAGCTATTTTCCATCGTGGTAATATTTGTTGAACTGTATTGTGTCGAGACAGTAGTTACAACCGTTCCAGTCAAAGCTTCAGCAATCTGTTTTAAATAGATCTGAATGGAGCTGGTTTTATCCAGGTTTAGCTCTCAGAAGTTATTGTTTCTCAGAAACAGAAATCACTCTGACAGTGAGATGGAGTAAATCATTGGTGTAGTTGTGTGATGGTGTAAGTCTGTCCTCTGGGAAATGATTTCTGAAGCCAATTGAAATCTGAACGTTCCCACAGCTGAATCTACTGCTGTAAAATCCTTTGCTCTTATAAATATAATGTTTACAGTGAGAGAATGACGACGGCATTCACTTTCAATTTATATAGAGAAATATTAAATTCGCAAGTGGAGTGGTTTTAATTTTATGAAACACTTTAGTTTAAAACTAAATGACTCAAAAGAGCCAAATTAATATTAAAACAAATCTTCCAGGCTTCATGATGAACATGTGAGAGTGAAAATGAATGTGTTGATTGTTTGTTTGGTGCGATACTGAAAGAAAATAAGAGTGTGAGGAAGTGTGCTGGGCTGAAAATGGGCAATAGAGGCGGGACGTGGGCGGAGCTTAGGTGACGTGATGACTAACAGACGGCAGACAAACGGCTATCCACCTGTCACTCAAAGTGGCCACGCCCTTAATTACACTGTAAAAAATTATTTGTTGACTTAACTTAATATATTTTGTTATCTTTTTGCATTGGTTTTTTTAAGTTTCTCTTACTTATTTGGATAAGTTATCTGAACTAATTCCATTTAGTAATAAAAACTTCCCCTTCAGTTTTCTGAACTTAAATGTTCTAGTCATCATAACTTCACTTTAGTTTTCTGAACTTAAATGTTCTAGTCATCATAACTTCACTTTAGTTTTCTGAACTTAAATGTTCTAGTCATCATAACTTCACTTTAGTTTTCTGAACTTAAATGTTCTAGTCATCATAACTTCACTTTAGTTTTCTGAACTTAAATGTTCTAGTCATCATAACTTCACTTTAGTTGGTTGCAAAGCTGCTTTAATAAGTATTAATTGCATTACTATATTGATTTGTAAATTACATTTGATTTAGAATAAAACCTATAGCAAATTAAAATCACAGCAACACATATCAGTACACATTTATATTTATTGCAAAAACAAACACCAAAAACAACCACACAAAAGGTCTGAAATGTCCTTTCTTCAGAAAATTGCAAAAAGAAACGGCACAGACTGTTAAACACCTCTGATTTGGCTTTATACCATTTTAATTTAAACTTAATTTAAGTTCATTTTAATCAACAATGTGTAAGCTCTCAAGCTTCAGTACATTTATCAATGAGCATAAACAGCACATATGCACCAGTGTTACCTCACTGCATTTTTTTCAGCTTTGCAGCTCTCCCCAACCATTAAACCTAGATTAAAAATAAAAATAAAATAAAAAGTTGGATAACCTCATAGCTTGAGCCCAAACAGTGTGGCAAAGGCATTTAGGGCATCTTCTAGATCCATGACCACAATCTCCGTCCAGTATGACATCCACATCCACAACATCATCTGGGAAGGCACTATCATGTCTGATGTCCTCACTCATGGTCAAGATGCCCTACATTAACCCCATGAACAATGGCTCTCTCATCATCATCTGGCTGGAAAAAAATGAGACACAGATACAAATTTTAAGTGGTGCTGTCATAAAATATTTATTCAAACATACATTAAATACTAAAGAACAGCAATACAATAACTATGCAATAAAGTAAATATACTTTTTCTACTTGACAGAATATTTTTTCTGAGGTAAATGTGACATGACATTGCTTAAAAGCTATTTATTGACGTTTCTTAACGTTTGCGCAGTTGAAACACTGCGATTACATGAGACAATACAGATTTCATACATTGTACTGTATCTTTAAACATATTCTCTGATGTTCATACATGTTTATTTCATGCTGTATCTACTAGTAAAGTGCAATATTCAAATGCAAAAAGCAACAAAAACAACATTTAAAACCACTGTCATATTAAAGGGTTAGTTCACCCAAAAGTGAGAATTAGCCCATGATTTACTCACCCTCAAGCCATCCTAGGTGTATTACATTCTTGTTTCAAATCGTTCATTCACTTGGCCAAATAAAAAATGTGCTTGTCCGGAAAAAAGTTCGATATTTTTTTGTTTTTCCGTGCGTGTGTGCGTTGTAAATATAATTTATTCTGAAGCAATATTCTCCCCAGTGTTCAATCAGCTTTGACATATTTAAATATGCATATTTGTGATTTTAAAAAAAAATATTGAATCATTTGAAATGTAGGATATTTTTACCTTTTATAAAGGGGATTTTCCCCCTAATCTTATTAAATAAAGGCACTGCTTCAGGTTTCATTCTATATTGTTAAATTTGATCAATACATTAAATTAAAATGAGACAATATAAGGGCTGTTACCAATCAAATAAAATAATTTACACTGAAAAATCACAACTACATTAAATTTAGATTTGTAGTTTTGAATAGACAAATACAAATGTTAGAAAGTATGTTTGAACATGAAACTAAACCTCCAGTAGGTGGCAGCAGGTGGCAGTCTTAATGAGTGAGCCATTGAGTCGTTCATTCAAACGATTCATTCAAACACTGAATCGTTCAGTTGCTGTGAGACGCGTTACGGTTCTGCTGTGAACGATTTTCGCTGCTGAAATAGAACAAACACACTCAATATTGCATCTAAAATGTAAGTGACTAAGTGAATGTTAATGTAATGTTTATGGAACCGTCATATGAAATCAGAGTCACTTTCTGTCGTGATTGTATTCAGGAAACAGCTTAAATGGCTCTAGTGTTGTAATTTCTCCTCGAGAGGCTGCACGAGTGTCAACAGCGCAAACTTGTTATCGTCATTTCATCATATATTATTATCCACTATCGATCGCCACTTACACTAAATTAATGCACAACCATTCTTGCATTTTGGTGATTCGCTAACGTTAGTTTATTTTTTGTTTTAATCAGGCCCTTGTCCATCGGGCAAGTAAAATTCTCTTTCACTTGTCCCAGACAAGCGTTAATGTCGAGCCCTGAATCAGTTATATTAAAAAAAGTTCTGGCTAATCCAAAAATTATAAATGGCAGTGAATGGCTGCCCAAATTTTGAAGCCCAGAAAAAAAGTGCATCTATCCCAGGGCTCGACATTAACGCTTGTGGATTTTTCGAAGGGACAAGTGAAAGAGAATTTTACTTGCCCGATGGACCTGATTAAAACAAAAAATAGCTAGCGAATCACCAAAATGCAAGAACGATTGCATTAATTTAGTGTAAGTGGCGATTGATAGTGGATAATAATATATAATGAACTGACGATAACAAGGTCGCGCTGTTGACACTTGTGCAGCCTCTAGAGAAGACATTACAACACTTGACCTGTTTTCCTGAATACCACCACGACTGAAAATGACACTGACTTCATATGACAGTTCATAGCAAAACAATTAATTAACATTCACTTAAATTAACATTCCCTTAAAGTCACTTACATTTAAGAAGCAATATTTAATGTTTTGTTCTATTTCAGCAGTGAAAATCATTCACAGCAGAACCGCAACAAGTCACAGCAACATGTGAGTTACTGAACGATTCAGCGTTTGAATGAATCGTTTGAATGAACGACTCAATGACTCACTCATTAAAACGGCCACCTGCTACCACCTACTGGAGGTTTGGTTTGATGTTTAAACATTATTGGTCTATCCAAAAATACAAATTTCAAAACATTATTTAATGCAAATTAAATTTTTCAGTGTAAATTATTTAATGTGATTGGTAACAGCCCTTATAGTGTCTTATTTTAAATTAATGTATAGATGAAATTTTACAATATAAAATGAAACCTGAAGCATAGCCTATATTTAATATAGCATAAGATTAGAGGGGAAATGCCCTTTATATAAAGTAAAAAATAATAATTAAAAAATTCACAAATATGCAGATTTAAATATGTCAAAGCTGATTGAATACTGGTCAGCATATTGCTTCAGAATAAATTATATTTAAAACACACACACACACACACACACACACACACACACACACAAAATATCAAACTTTTTTCCGGACAAGCACATGAACATGCTTAATGTCAAGCCCTGTATCCATTATAAAAATAATCCAGAAGGCTCCGGGGGGTTAATAAAGGCTTCTGGCGGACCGCCTTCAACTTTCGAAATAAGTGTAATGCCTCTCAAAGTTCAAAAGGTTTACGCCACGTCCGACGTCATTGTCACGGCAATTACGTTTTTTTTTTAAACCATGTCCGATGCCGTCGCTGCGCCAGTTGCGTTTTTCTTCCCCTCTACATCCAACGACATCGCCGTGCCAGTTACACTTTTTCCGTAACTTTAATACGGAAGGCCGTCGCGCCAGAAGCTACATATTTTACATTATAACTTTTTACATTACAAACCCATCGATTCACATCAGAATGTCTTTATTAACCCCCCTGGAGCCATGTGGATTACTTTTATAATGGATGGATGCACTTTTTTCTGGGCTTAAAAATTTGGACTGCCATTCACTGCCATTTATAATGCTTTAGATTTTTTTTAAATATAACTCCGATTGTATTCGTCTGGAATACACCTAGTATGGCTTGAGGGTGAGTAAATCATAAGGTAATTTTCCTTTTTGGGTGAACTTACCCTTTAATAGTTATTTATTTTACCTGTATCGATTCAAACTCACATTTAATAATTTTCAAGGAGTTTCATGAAACTTATCTGTATCTGATGGCGATCTGAGAGAGAGACCATGCAGTGAAGCGAGATGTAGTTTCATCCGATCCGTAAACCAGTTCAGTTTCTTGTCAAGGAGCAATTGATAAAAACATTAAAAAAAATATATATATATTTTATAGGCTTATTGACAACATGTTGCAATGTTTACACTGTACAATGACTCAATGTGATTTAATTAGGGCTGAATACTATTATTTAAATTCATAAAGTTAATATTTACCAGAAATTGCAGCAAATATAGTGAAACCGCTGTCCACCTCCAACCATTCGAACAAATAGACGGCGCGAGTTGTTGAGAGCTCCATGAACCCCGCGAGGTAAAAGCGTGTAACGTTAGGAACTCTGTATTTCAACGGCTCTGGGAGCACAACACACACACACACACACACACACACACACAAATATAATTATAAAACAATATAATGTCATAAATACACTTTGTAGATGAGGTTAAACACGTAACTTACTTTGTGCTATCTTGGTTGAAAGTAAACTCCATGTCTGCACTGCACGGTGAGTCATGTCCCCTGAGAGAAAATTTTTGGCTCGTTTAAACGCGCACAGCATATAAGTTACATATTGGTATAAATAAATAAATTATGAAAAACAAATGGTAAATGAGATAAAACACTTACTTTATAATATTTCCCTGTGAAAAAGTTCTCTCGCCTCAGTCGCCTGTTTCTATCCTCCGCTCTGCACCGCGAGTCAAAGAAGATATCTCTAAGTTTAGGTGCGCACGGACACACACACACACACATACCATCCTACCACAATATAATGTTATAAACGTCATACTGTTAATGAGATAAAACACTATGCCGGTGTAAACACTACTCATTTGCTCAGCATTGCGATTGAAGGGAAATGGCGTCTGGTCTGTCAGTCGGTGGGGGAGGGGATACGGGGGCGCGCGCATACAGCACGTGCATTTCCTGGATGTACATAATTATCCTCTCCGCCAGATGGCGCTGTTTTCACTAGCCGTGTTAATACAAAAACTCTTTACTCATTGACTCCTTGAATTAAGACTTGGTTTATATGGTGTGGAATGGTACGTATTAAATACGGTAAGTTAAATAAATGTGCTCATATCTATATAATTAGAGTGTTGTATATAAATCAGCTGCACATAGTAGATTAAGTTTAGATTACTGTAGTTAAATAAATAGACTAAAGTATAATTGGAGTAAAATCCAGGACAGTTCAACTTATGTTTTTAAGTTAAAACAACAATTATACTTGTTCATTCAACAGAAAATCTAGTTTAGTTATTTCAACATATGTTTTTGAGTTAAAACAACAATTATACTTGTTCACTTAACTTTCAGTCTAGTTGAGGACAAGAAAACTTAAAATGCCTTGTTGTCTGGACAATCTAGTTATCTCTACTGAAAAAAAATTGTTGAAATAACAAAATCGCAAAAAATTTTTTTACAGTGTATGCAGAACTTTAAGGCGTTATATAATGTAAATGAATGAGTTATAAAAAAAATTCACCCCCCTCACAGTCGTCATGAAGGGCAAAATTAGCCATATAGACCAAAACCACAATTTGTCCCAGGCTGTAAACATGTTTTTTTTCTGCTGTAAAGTTGGGCATTTTAACATGAGGCTCAATGAGATTCTGCTCCTTCTGGAGCCGCTCTAGTGGCCAGTTGAGGAATTACAGTTTAAGTCACTTCCGTATCGGCTTCAAGAGAAACTGGAGAAGGTTGCTGCTTGATATATATACTCATTTAAAAATCTTGGTTTAAAAATAACCCAAATATGTTACAATGACCCAACATTTTTGTAAAATAACCCAAATGCAGGGTTAAAAACAACAACAACAACACATTTTTTAATTTATACTTAAAGGGTTACTTCAGCGGTTAGCATATGGCTTTGTATCAGTAGAAACCCCTGGAGTATATTCAAATGATTGTGCTTTCCCCCCTCATATCCCCCTGAGACAAGAGATTTATGCATTTTATTTCTGGAAAAATTCCTCCTATGATGCAAATTGACGATATTTGCAGCAAAGGAGGAATGTTTGGTCAAGGGCTAAAGACTACAGCCAGCAGAGGGAGCCATTTCCGCATGTTTTGAACCCGCGCATGAGGGATGGAGATCACACTCAGAGCTCAGCTCAGCTGCAGGCACTTATTTAAACGGAGCTATGCTGAGCAATGGAAGTCTTCTAACTTCTCAAATTAATTTCTATGAAAGTTAAGCTTGCAAAGGCATGAACTGAAACGCGCCAGACTGAACTCGCATTGTGAATGTATGCCGCGAGTGTAGTCGCGATTACCTCAGCTCTCATCACGAGAGCTCATCAGCTCATTTATCTGACTCCTGCAGTTAGTGCTCAGTGCTGTGATACTCGCGCCGTGACTCACTCATTATATTGAACAGACACTTTCAGTTTTTAATTGTAGTGTCTTCTCCAACTCAGTCACAGTAATCCAGTAGCGGTGGCTTTGGGAGTGGCCTCACAGGGCAGCAAAGCATTCTGGGAATTGTAGTCTTTCATCCCCAAGAGGCAAAAATACATTTTCTGTCTTTTCTCACTGAAGTAAGTAAATCCCAGCGCTGAAGTACCCCTTTAAATTAGAGGATTTTCATCAGCAAAGTAATTGTAACAAAGCTGAAGATGTATGTAATTATAGCCCCGGGCTCCTTTATTTTCCCAAAATTCCAAAACATTCATTTGTATGTTAATGTTTACAACATGCTAATTCATGTTAATAACATGTTGACGAAATGTTAAATCATGCTAGCAGCATGCTAATTCATGTTAATAACATGTTGACGAAATGTTAAATCATGCTAGCAGCATGCTAATTCATGCTAACAATGTGCTAAAACCACTTCACTAAATTCAAGTCTTATAAAAAACTTTCATATGGCTTTGTTAAGCGAACATCAAAGTTTGTCTCTCGCAATGAACTCTACTCATTTAGTTTATCATAATACACAACAATGTGGCCTTTACACGCAGAACTTTCAGGATCAGTTCAGTTTTACAGACTTATTAAATCAATATTTGGAGTCATATTTTATATTTGAATGAAGATGCAAAATGAGATTCACCTGTGAACTGAACAGGCAGATTCATTCAGCACATGTTAAAGAGCGATCAGAGCTGAGAGATTTCAGCCTGACAGTCAGATACAGCATGTTATATAATCACCAGAGAGAGAGAGAGAGAGAGAGAGAGAGAGAGAGAGAGAGAGAGAGAGAGAGAGAGAGAGAGAGAGAGAGAGAGAGAGAGAGAGAGAGAGAGAGAGAGAGAGAGAGAGAGAGAGAGAGAGAGAGAGAGAGAGAGAGAGGGAGGGGAGAGAGAGAGAGAGAGAGAGAGAGAGAAGCAGGAGGGAGGAGTTGTGTTTCCAGCATGTGTGTGTATTCCAATCACAGACTCAACAGCAGCAGCAGATGTGTGTCGTTTACTCTCTCTGTCTCTCTGTCGTCCTCCTGTAGCTTCCCTTCATTAGTTCTGCAGCAGAGGAGCATTCTGGGATCATTTGGCGCTCCAAAGGAGCAAGTCTTCATGACCAAAGTTAAGGTAAGAGTTTGAATGAAGATGGCGGATATAAACTGTCAGGAACTAAGTGTACAGCTGAGAGGGAATCTTGGAAATTAATATTAATATAATAAAAATATTGTGTAAATGTGTGTGTGTGTGTGTGTGTGTGTGTGTGTGTGTGTGTGTGTGTGTGTGTGTGTGTGTGTGTGTGTGTGTGTGTGTGTGTGTGTGTGTGTGTGTGTGCGTGTGTGTGTGTGTGTGTGTGTGTATCATCACCACATTATCACCAAAAAAATTAATATTTACATTGGCAAATTGGCAAAAAAATCTAAATATAAGAATATTAATGAAAGCTTCAAATATTTTTCTATTTTGTTGGATGCAAAGCAAAATCTTAATTTTGTCTTGTTTTGTAGTAAAAAAAACCCACTTATTATCAAATCTTCTTAGATAATTAATGCGGTTCAAATAACATAATATTTTGAGTTTCTGTTGATTAAATCAATCTCCATTGTATCAACTAACTTTTTTTTATTTCAACTGACTCAAAATGACTTTTTTTAAGTTAACCAGCAATATGTTTTTACAGTGTGCCAACCTTTTTTCTCGTTTTAAGCATATAACTTGTTCTATTAATGCTTAAAACTAGTTTACTAATAAATGAGACAAAAAAATTGATTTAAAAAGTCCCTTTTTCTTTTTTTGTATCTTAAAAAAAAAAAAAATCCAATCAAAACAAGAAACAGGGACTGTGTGGGAATCTTGCAGGAAACACACACCCTTACCTTTCTTCATTTCTAGAGCTCTAGTTTCACAACCACACACACGTGAGTTAAACTGCGATGGTTAATCTGTGATCATGTTGTCTTTATATGAAGATATTAATAAAATTCACTTCCGGTCTTGAGCAGAGGCTGCGGATGGATCCCCATTGTGTTTGAATCCCTGAAGATTCGGTTCGAGTCTGAGTGCGTGTGTGTTTTAGAGCAAAAGAAGGAAACGCATGGGGGCAAAGCAGGAATTGAGCTGAAACAATAGCAAACAATGAAATGCAACTCGCTAAAACACAAACCACAGGATGAGAGGATCACACGAGAGTGCTTTCAGTCACCCCAGAAACATTTTGCATTTTAACATCCATGTGATCCTTTTAGTGACTATTATTCAAAGTTGTTTTTTGACCTATATAAAACAGACGAGAAACGTTTATTCTGCATGTCTTTTTTATCCACTATATAGGGTGCAAAAGGCTGAAGAAGATTACGTGTGGCACATCTTTCTTCTGCAAATCCTCCAACTCATTAAATCGGGTTACACAATCTCGGTCATCCACATGAACACAACGTCACCCGCTAGATCGGAGAGAGGGAAAATAGGTCATGTTCTCTGTGTGATTGGTGACGTCTGAACATGTGGGATGAGGCAGCTGTCTGTCAAACTCTGCACCGTGTTATAAACCTCACAGTCACGAAACAGAAACCTGAGGGAACTCTTAACCTGATTGCTTTTTGTGGGTTCATAATGATTCTCGGATTAATCAATGTGAAAAGTGTGATTTGGGGGAAAACTGAATCTGTGCTGATAATCCAGTATAACCCCGTGAAACATTATTCAAGGACAACTCCGGTGAAAATTGAACCTAGGGGTAACTAACAGAGGGTTAGCGAGTAGATCGTTCTGTGGGAAGCGTTTTCATGATATCAAATGTAAAGAGTTTTATCTCTAAAAGCAGATTAGTTTATAACACGAGTGTATGGGGCACAGAGTAAGTGAAATTAAACTGCTAGTTAATACCACTAACAGCTCAAAATATCCTCACACTAACACGGCAGCATAATGAGGGTCCCTACATGCAGACCGAAGCATTGAGAACTTTGTAAGAGTACAAACAGTTTAATAAGAAGATACTTTATAAAGACAGTACATTACGCGTTTACAGACGGCAGCCATCTTGGAAAACAGTCTCGACGAGTCGAGCCACGAATGGTGTGTTAAATGATGAACTGTGACTGAATCTCATATGGTCCGTTGTTTCCGGAAGAAAGCACTGAACGCAAGAGAGAAAATAAATAAATACAAAAAAAAATGTCCATGTAATTAGATTTCACAAACTTAATTCCTATCGACCTAGCCTGGATGCCAGCCGAACTTAGCCCCGCCCACAACATTTTTAGGTCGGGCGGTTCGATCTGGCCTCGATCCATAGAGGAGTAATTATCTCCAAACAGAAACTGACCAATGAGATCATAAGGGCGGGCTTTAGCTGATGATGGACAGACGATCAACAGAAACTGACCAATGAGATCATCACGGCGGGCTTTAGCTGATGATGGACAGATGATCAACAGAAACTGACCAATGAGATCATCAGGGCGGGCTTTAGTCGATGACGGACAGATGATCAACAGGAACTGACCAATGAGATCATCAGGGCGGGCTTTAGTCGATGACGGACAGATGATCAACAGAAACTGACCAATGAGATCATCAGGGCGGGCTTTAGCCGATGATGGACAGATGATCAACAGAAACTGACCAATGAGATCATCACGGCGGGCTTTAGAAGATGATGGACAGATGATCAACAGAAACTGACCAATGAGATCATCAGGGCGGCCTTTAGCCGATGATGGACAGATGATCAACAGAAACTGACCAATGAGATCATCAGGGCGGCCTTTAGCCGATGATGGACAGATGATCAACAGAAACTGACCAATGAGAGCATCAGGACGGGCTTTAGCCGATGAAGGACAGATGATCAACAGAAACTGACCAATGAGATCATCACGGCGGGCTTTAGACGATGACGGACAGATGATCAACAGAAACTGACCAATGAGATCATCAGGGCGGGCTTTAGCCGATGACGGACAGATGATCAACAGAAACTGACCAATGAGATCATCACGGCGGGCTTTAGCTGATGATGGACAGATGATCAACAGTGTTAACCCTTAGGGGTTAACAACAGAAACTGACCAATGAGATCATCAGGGCGGGCTTTAGCCGATGACGGACAGATGATCAACAGAAACTGATCAATGAGATCATCAAGGCGGGCTTTAGCCGATGACGGACAGATAATCAACAGAAACTGACCAATGAGATCATCAGGGCGGGCTTTAGACGATGACGGACAGATGATCAACAGAAACTGACCAATGAGATCATCAGGGCGGGCTTTAGCTGATGACGGACAGATGATCAACAGAAACTGACCAATGAGATCATCAGGGCGGGCTTTAGCTGATGACGGACAGATGATCAACAGAAACTGACCAATGAGATCATCAGGGCGGGCTTTAGTCGATGACGGACAGATGATCAACAGAAACTGACCAATGAGATCATCACGGCGGGCTTTAGCCGATGACGGACAGATAATCAACAGAAACTGACCAATGAGATCATCAGGGCGGGCTTTAGCTGATGACGGACAGATGATCAACAGAAACTGACCAATGAGATCATCAGGGCGGGCTTTAGCCGATGACGGACAGATGATCAACAGAAACTGACCAATGAGATCATCAGGGCGGGCTTTAGCTGATGACGGACAGATGATCAACAGAAACTGACCAATGAGATCATAAGGGCGGGCTTTAGCCGATGACGGACAGATAATCAACAGAAACTGACCAATGAGATCATCAGGGCGGGCTTTAGCCGATGACGGACAGATAATCAACAGAAACTGACCAATGAGATCATCAGGGCGGGCTTTAGCCGATGACGGACAGATAATCAACAGAAACTGACCAATGAGATCATCAGGGCGGGCTTTAGCTGATGACGGACAGATGATCAACAGAAACTGACCAATGAGATCATAAGGGCGGGCTTTAGCCGATGACGGACAGATAATCAACAGAAACTGACCAATGAGATCATCAGGGCGGGCTTTAGCTGATGACGGACAGATGATCAACAGAAACTGACCAATGAGATCATCAGGGCGGGCTTTAGCCGATGACGGACAGATAATCAACAGAAACTGACCAATGAGATCATCAGGGCGGGCTTTAGCCGATGACGGACAGATAATCAACAGAAACTGACCAATGAGATCATCAGGGCGGGCTTTAGCTGATGACGGACAGATGATCAACAGAAACTGACCAATGAGATCATAAGGGCGGGCTTTAGTCGATGACGGACAGATGATCAACAGAAACTGACCAATGAGATCATCAGGGCGGGCTTTAGCCGATGACGGACAGATAATCAACAGAAACTGACCAATGAGATCATCAGGGCGGGCTTTAGCTGATGACGGACAGATGATCAACAGAAACTGACCAATGAGATCATCAGGGCGGGCTTTAGTCGATGACGGACAGATGATCAACAGAAACTGACCAATGAGATCATCACGGCGGGCTTTAGCTGATGATGGACAGATGATCAACAGTACCGTAATCATCACGTCATCAAAGGCGCTTGGGTTGAGTTTGTTCTAATCCTAAACGGAGAGCTTGTTTGTATCTGCATCACCTTCAAAATTTCTCTCTGAAATGATGATCATGTTGGGTAAGTACTCTTTGTATCATTAAATTCTTTTATTTTTTTACAACACCGGCAAAGATCGTTTATTCCAGCGCGCGTGCAGACAGGGTTGCCAAGTTTTACAACAAAATCCGCCAACTACTAGCCCTAAACAATAGCTTCTCAGGGGGTTCTCCGTGAAAAAAATGGTGTTTGGGGGTAAAATGTGTGTTATTTTGGCACGATTGCTGCTAAAATTTGCACTCATGGGTCTATATCACATAATAGTCGCTTAAACCTGCGGACATAGAAAACAACCCCCGGAAAAAAACGCAGACTTGGCAACACAGTGCAGTTGAGCTCTGTCGACACTTGACAATGTGTCGATTTGTTGCTCTGATTGGTTGTTGGTCTGTCCAATTGAGGTCTTTCCGTTTTCGGTTGAAACACGCCTTATAATCACAGCCCAATGGAGCAGCAGACTCATATTCTGACTAGAGCTGAGTATGACCACGTCAGGCTACTATCGACCAGCTCACCACAGCTTTCGTTGCTCGACTCATTGAGACTGTTTTCCAAGATGGCTGTCCGTAAATGCGTAATGTACTGTGTTTATAAAGTATCTTCTTATTAAACTGTTTGTACTCTTACAAAGTTCTCAATGCTTCGGTCTGCATGTAGGGACCCTCATTATGCTGCCGTGTTAGTGTGAGGCTATTTTGAGCTGTTAGTGGTATTAACTAGCGGTTTAATTTCACTTACTCTGTGCCCCATACACTCGCGTTATAAGCTAATCTGTTTTTAGAGATAAAACTCTTTTCATTCGATTTTCATTCAAACGCATCCCAGAGAACTACTCGGTACCATCTGTTAATTACTCCTAGGGTCATTTCTCACCGGAGTTGTCTTTTAACACAGCTTGTGTCTGTGTCTCTAGTCTGATGAGTGTTTGCTCTGGTAACCGATGGTTTCTGTCCGACTCCTGTAGATGTCGTGGCACTCCACGTACAGAAGCTCAAAGTTTCGGCATGTTTACGGACAGGCGGGAAGCAGGGAGCAGTGTTACGAGGGAATTTCCATCACCCACAGCGTCCATGACAACCACTTCTGTGCCGTTAACCCCAAATTCCTCGCCGTGGTCACAGAGAGCGCAGGGGGAGGAGCTTTCGTCGTTATCCCACTTCATAAGGTACAGTTAACGGAACTGATCGATCACCTGAAGCTGTGCATACTAAAACTAACTAGTTTAACCTTGATTCAGGTTGATGGGTTAAACTAGTCAGTTTTAGTATGGTCACTACGATTATACTTCACTTGGTTGTGTTAAACTAGTTCGTTTTAGTTAGTTAGTTTTAGTATGTACAGTATGATTATGCTTTTCTTGGTTGGGTTAAACTAGTTAGTATGCACAGTACCATTATGCTTCACGTTGATGGGTTAAACTAGTTAGTTTTAGTATGCACAGTATGATTATGCTTCACGTTGATGGGTTAAACTAGTTAGTTTTAGTATGCACAGTATGATTATGCTTCACGTTGATGGGTTAAACTAGTTAGTTTTAGTATGCACAGTATGATTATGCTTCACGTTGATGGGTTAAACTAGTTAGTTTTAGTATGCACAGTATGATTATGCTTCACGTTGATGGGTTAAACTAGTTAGTTTTAGTATGCATAGTGTGATTTTGCTTCACTCCGATGGGTTAAACTAGTTAGTTTTAGTATGCACAGTACGATTATGCTTCACGTTGATGGGTTAAACTAGTTAGTTTTAGTATGCACAGTACCATTATGCTTCACGTTGATGGGTTAAACTAGTTAGTTTTAGTATGCACAGTATGATTATGCTTCACGTTGATGGGTTAAACAAGTTAGTTTTAGTATGCACAGTGCGATTATGCTTCACTTTGATGGGTTAAACTAGTTAGTTTTAGTATGCACAGTACCATTATGCTTCACGTTGATGGGTTAAACTAGTTAGTTTTAGTATGCACAGTACCATTATGCTTCACGTTGATGGGTTAAACTAGTTAGTTTTAGTATGCACAGTATGATTATGCTTCACATTGATGGGTTAAACTAGTTCGTTTTAGTATGCACGGTACCATTATGCTTCACGTTGATGGGTTAAACTAGTTAGTTTTAGTATGCACAGTACCATTATGCTTCACGTTGATGGGTTAAACTAGTTAGTTTTAGTATGCACAGTATGATTATGCTTCACGTTGATGGGTTAAACTAGTTAGTTTTAGTATGCACAGTATGATTATGCTTCACGTTGATAGGTTAAACTAGTTAGTTTTAGTATGCATAGTGTGATTTTGTTTCACTCCGATGGGTTAAACTAGTTAGTTTTAGTATGCACAGTATGATTATGTTCACGTTGATGGGTTAAACTAGTTAGTTTTAGTATGCACAGTACCATTATGCTTCACGTTGATGGGTTAAACTAGTTAGTTTTAGTATGCACAGTATGATTATGCTTCACGTTGATGGGTTAAACTAGTTAGTTTTAGTATGCATAGTGTGATTTTGCTTCACTCCGATGGGTTAAACTAGTTAGTTTTAGTATGCACAGTACCATTAAGCTTCACCTTGATGGGTTAAACTAGTTAGTTTTAGTATGCACAGTACCATTATGCTGCACGTTGATGGGTTAAACTAATTAGTTTTAGTATGCACAGTACCATTATGCTTCACGTTGATGGGTTAAACTAGTTAGTTTTAGTATGCACAGTACCATTATGCTTCACTCCGATGGGTTAAACTAGTTAGTTTTAGTATGCACAGTATGATTATGCTTCACTCCGATGGGTTAAACTAGTTAGTTTTAGTATGCACAGTACCATTATGCTTCACCTTGATGGGTTAAACTAGTTAGTTTTAGTATGCACAGTACCATTATGCTGCACGTTGATGGGTTAAACTAATTAGTTTTAGTATGCACAGTACCATTATGCTTCACGTTGATGGGTTAAACTAGTTAGTTTTAGTATGCACAGTATGATTATACTTCACTTTGATGGGTTAAACTAGTTAGTTTTAGTATGCACAGTACCATTATACTTCACTTTGATGGGTTAAACTAGTTAGTTTTAGTATGCACAGTACCATTATGCTTCACTTTGATGGGTTAAACTAGTTAGTTTTAGCATGCACAGTACGTTTATGCTTCACTTGGTTGGGTTAAACTAGTTGAACTAACTAGTTTAACCAATAAAGGGAAGCTTATCATACTGTACATACTAAAACTAACAAGGTTGACCCATATATTTTATATACTTAAATAATCTAGTTAAGCATAAGTGTACACTCTAAAACTATTTAAACTGCCAAACTAATTAAATCATTTATGTACTTTGGTCTTGGTACCATCACAGTAAGGTTCAACCAGAGATCCTGTGCAAATGCCACTAGATACTGTAGCAATCGATAAGCATGTGTGTTCAGACATGTGTGTTTAGACATGTGTGTTCAGTGTTTGGAGGATGTATTGATATAAATGTCAGGCTGGTAGTGAGAGATGGAGACACGTGTGACTGGTACAGATGCACAATCAGCCCTCTGTTAGCGTTCTGATACTCATTAGTTCAGTCCTCAAGCGTACACAAACTCTACTGAATCAAAATCACATCAGAAATGTTTAACTAAAGAGGGTGTAGTGAATTAGATGTTTTTATTTTGGGTAATGAGGCTGCTCAGATTTCTGTGGAAACGCAATGGATAGTTTGTAGCGTCACCTTCTGGTAGAAATACGAACTGCAGCCAAGAAAATGTAAATTTAGACTTGCATGTATTTACATATGGAAATTTCTGAGGAAATTTGTTACACTTTTAGTGTAGTGCGTATATATATATATATATATATATATATATATATATATATATATATATATATATATATATATATATATATATATATATATATATATTTATATATATATACATATATATATACAGAGAGAGAGAGAGAGAGAGAGAGAGAGAGAGAGAGAGAGAGAGAGAGAGAGAGAGAGAGAGAGAGAGAGAGAGAGAAGGTACTGTAAAGAAGGGACAGTTTAGTTAACACATAGCAGAGCTATATTGGGTAAGTTGTCATAATAGGATCCTGCTGTATATTGACACTTATTTGAGAAGTATACTTTGTTTGTAAATAAGTAAATAATTATAATGTCTAAATTTACAGCAATTAAAATGTATGTGACAACTTGCCCCAAGTGTTATAGAGTGACTCTTGTCTTAATGCATGTCAGTTTAATGTTCACTTTTTACCCAACAGAAATAAATGTATGCTATGGAATTTGGAGGATAAATTTCATAACAATATTATAATTTTAGCCAGCTAGCCTTCACTAGATTCACAACTTACAAAACCACTGCTGGAGAAAATGTTTGACTCAAACTCTCATATCTCTCTCTTGTGACAACTTGCCCCGGTCTGAATATGAGGTAATTCTCTCTCAGCCAGGACGAATAGACCCTCATCACCCAAAGGTGTGTGGCCACCAGGGCGGCGTGATGGACATCAAATGGAGTCCGTTCATGGACAACATCATTGCGTCCAGCTCGGAGGACTGTACGGTGAGAAATAACCAGTTAACCATGATGATATAAACCGATGAGGCGTAACATTATGACAGGTGAAGTGAGTAACACTGATGATCTCTTCATCACGGCTCCTGTTAGTGGGTGGGATATATTAGGCAGCAAGTGAACATTTTGTCCTCAAAGTTGATGTGTGTGAAGCAGGAGAAATGGGCAAGCGTAAGGATTTGAGCGAGCTTTAATCGAGCATCTGTGGGATGAGCTGAACAAACAAGTCCGATCCATAGAGGCCCCACCTCGCAACTTACAGGACTTAAAGGATCTGCTGCTAACATCTTGGTGCCAGATACCAAAGCACAACCCCCATATCCCCCTGAGATGAGAGATTTATGTATTTTATTTCTGGAAAAAATCCTCCGATGATGCAAAATAAAGATATTTGCATCATCTGAGGATTTTTGGGCCAGAGGCTAAAGACTACTAGCCCGGTTTTACCACACTCTCGTACATTTCATTTGTACATAGAGTCTGGCCACCCTCCATTGACAAGGGTTTATATCCGCGAAGGCGGGCACCCTGTTGAGGTTTAAAACTATTGGATCTGCCCTGAGCCACTCTGGATCAGCCATAACCAATCGCTAACGTTTGGTCGTGATGTATGTCATGCGCCCTTCGCCTGTTTCACTCATGGAAATCCGACAAAATAAAAGTGCACATGTGCATGCCACCTCAGTAATAAAACTATAGGATAAAACCTAAAACTCGTGCATTCGGATTGTGATTTATTCACGCCACGGTGGACAGGAGAGTTCTGTGATCGGGAACGCGCCGCTCACGCGGCCCGTAACATCATTGTATGCTGTAAATAAAATGTCATGTGCTTGGTATGATAATAAATGCTGCTATAAATAACGGACCAATTCAAATGTTTAAGTGCTTTTATTTTAATTTGTTTGAGCGGTGATGAAATATATTGCTCTTCTAAATACTTGCCAGCATTTTAAGTCTATAAATGCATCCTAATAACAGCAAAGCAACCGTATGGTGTTCTGCAGTGGTCATTAATGATTACAAACAGTGAATTTTGAAGTGATATATTGTTGAAAACTCAGAGATGTGGATTCGGACAGCTGTTACATCAACATGACCTTGCGTTTGTCAAAAGCAGTCGGTAACTCGGCCGGGGATTATTCCGCGGGTGGTGAGAGACGGACGGCAATAAAATAACTGACCAGTCCCTGTAACTTAAATGATGGCAATACCTTCCGACCCCACGGGAAACAGTTACCGTCCGAATAGCTTCAGCAACTCCTTCATCACTAACGAAGCGATCTGGAAAATCAAACTTTTCCTGAATTTACCCTGTTGGAGGGCCACAACATCATGGCCACCAACAAACCCCAGCAAAGACTGTTATTGCTCCGGCTTTAACTTCTGGATATTCGGCAGCGGTGCCACAATGCAATGAATGGTTTAGTTTGCATCTTTCTCCGCCGCCATTACTGAACTACATCTCAAACTAGCGCTCGACATCAACGTCATCGTTCTCAGCCACTCCCTCCGTTCGCTGATTGGACCGGTAAAAATTTGTTCGGAGAAAACCTAAGACTACACAGCAGTCCCAGACGGAGAACTGAAGGAAAATGAAAATTGAGCGGAAGTACGTAAGAGGGCAGAGCCAGGCTAAAAGACTACAGCCAGTAGAGGAGCTTTTTCTGCATGTTTTCAACCGGTCCATGGGGAGTGGGAGATCGCACTCACAGCGCTCGGCTCGGGCATTCATGGAAACGGAGCGATGCGGAGCAAAGTGAGTGTTTAACCATCTCAAATTAATTCCTATGAAAGCTAAGCTTCCAAAGGCATGAAGTGCTAACGCTCCAGACTGAACACGCGTTTACCTCAGCTCTCCTGAAGATGAATGTAATCTGACTCCTGCTGCGTTTGTGCCGTGACTCTCGCTCTGCTCACTCACATTATATTGAACACACACCTTCAGTTTTTAATTGTAGTGTCTGTTCTCTAACGGAACTGATTTTATGAGAATGAGCGCGGTGGGAAAGTGATCCAGTAGCGGTGGCTTTGGGAGTGGCCTTGTTGGGCAGCAAAGCAATGCATTCTGGGAATTGTAGTCTTTCATCCCCATGAGACAAATATATATTTTCTGTCTTTTCTCAGTCTAGAAGGCACCAAATTCAAAAAATGTTTCCCATTTCTTCTACATTAATGACCCAGTTTAAATACAAAGCTTAATGCTAAATCACTGAAGTAACCCTTTAAGAAGTTAGTGCACATATCCAAAAAAAAAAAAAAAAGCCATGGAAATATTCTGGAATATGTATCAGCAGACGTCAGGCCACTATAAACCTTTAAATATAGACTTTGTGGGTGTGTTTCAACTCATAATGTTCACAGCCAAAACGGCTACAATTAAACCTGCGTCAAATTAACCTCAAAATGAATCAGATGTGCTAAAATAACATCTGACAGCCACATCAAACAGAAGTGAAGTCAGTCTGAAACATGAGGTCATGTGTGTCTTTATTAAGTCCTGCACAGGGTGGAAGCGCGTCATGGAGAAAGGCTGAGCAGAGTCTGGAGTGGAGGCCGTTCATCCGAGCCAGATGGAGCAGCATGAAGACGGTGTTGTGTCTGCCGGATCAGGTTGGTTTCAGAGTTAAACCTGTGTGTGTGTGTGTGTGTGTGTGTGTGTGTGTGTGTGTGTGTGTGTGTGTGTGTGTGTGTGTGTGTGTGGGAATGTTTTTGTGACATATGAGGACACAAATGTGTATAATGCCATGGGTATGACACAGGTATTACAGGAGAGGGTGAAATATGAGGACATTACCCATGTCCCCACTTTTCAAAAGGCTTATAAATCACACAGGAGGAGTTTTTTTAGAAAGTAAAAATGCAGAATGTTTCCTGTGATGGGTAGGTTTATGGGTAGTGTGTGTGTGTGTGTGTGTGTGTGTGTGTGGGTGTGTGGGTGTGTGTGTGTGTAGCCTACTTGTTTATATAACATTGTGGGGACCACTAAGCTTCGTGCCCTGGATGTGCATCCCACAAATCTCCATCAACTGCACAATGCTCTCCTATCAATATGGGCCAACATTTGCTTTCAGCAGCTTGTTGATCAATGCCACGGAGAATTAAGGCAGTTCTGAAGGCGAAAGGGGGTCAAACACAGTATTAATATGGTGTTCATAATAATCCTTTAGATATATACACAGGGCCGTAGGCAGGGTTTTAAAATCAGTGAGGTCTCAAATGTGAGGTAGTTAGGGGGGTTAGAGGGGGGATACTCCCCCGAGAAATGTTTTATTTTTCTGATCTATATGTGCATTTTTAAGATGTTTGAAGGCCCCCAAAATGTATAGAAATTATATTCTATACTTTTATGAATCAAAGAAAAGGTAAATAAACACTGAGAGTCGATGATCAGAAATTAAAGGGGGGGTGAAACACTCAGTTTCAATCAATCTCATGTCAATCTTGAGTACCTATAGAGTAGTATTGCATCCTTCATATCTCCGAAAAGTCTTTAGTTTTATTATATTTATAAAATAAATATAGGCTGTACCGAGTCTTTCCGGAAAAAACCGAGCGGCTGGAGGCGTATCGTGTGGGTGGAGCTAAAGAATGACGAGCGCGCAAAGCGGTGACGTCCTCAAGCGTGGAGAAGAAAACTTTACTCTAATAAACCATGGCTATCAATCAGATTCAACTAAGATAATGATCCAGAATACTATTGTATGCGACTAAACCTTAGCAGTAGCAAGCAAAACGGTTTAGCACGTCAGACTAGTGTAACGTTATACAGAGAACAACAATGGAGTCCGTTAGCGCATTTGAATGACGAAGCACGCTTTGTGAGAACGCTAGGTTTATGTTTGGGTGGTTTTACAATAATCAAACTGACCCATATAGTGGTCAGCTAAACAAATGTATTTAAACACACACCATAGATCGCATGCTCCATTGATAAATTAACTAACGTTATATATGATCGTGTCGTTTACTGATGTTTACTCACGCGACGAGCCGACAGCACAGACATTTGAAGCAGTTTAACTCACCGGCTGCTTCCAAAGCAGGACCGAACCTTTATCGCTGGGACCGCTCCGACAAAAACACACTTCTATGGTAACTGTTGATTTGGTGAAGTCCTGACAGCAGTGACTGTGGAGATCCACTTTTGCGACTGAAGCGATGTCGTGACACTTCCCGTCATTTCTGCGTTCAAATCGGTTCAAATGCAGCGCTGCCTTCCCAGAATGCTGTGCTGAAGCGTTGAAGTCGCTCGACGTCACCCATAGGAATAAAGTGGAGCGCGGCGCGACAGAAGTGTTCACGGACGACTGGATCTGCAGCTGAGAGTGTTTATGGGCGTGCATTTCCTCTCTCGCTCTAGTCACGCGCGCGCACCCTACCGGGAGAAGAGCCCGTACGGCCCATACAAGGACCTTCCGCTCTATCGACGTCAAGCCGACCCATCGAAAAAACTCTCCGAAACTTGTGAGAAACCGGAAGGAGTATTTTTGACACAGAAATACTCCATCAAACGTCCAACATTAGTTTTTGAAACTTTGTCTATGTTTAGGATGGGAATCCAAGTCTGTAACAGTGTAAAAAGCTCAGTATGCATGAAACAGCATTTCACCCCCCCTTCAATTATTATGTTTTGAACTATGTTGTATAGCTGCATTTTACAATGTGTTTGTTGTTAAAATAAAAAAAAAATCTATTATATCAGATAACATTTTAATCTGTCATATGCTCATGTTACACCTATGGGGCAGGTTGTCACATTTCACTTCCATTCATTCAGGGAAAAAAGTATAGACTGCATTAATGAAACACAACCACATAATTGTACTAGATGTGTGAAATTTATGTGAAAAAAAAAACAAAACTCTGAACCACAAGTGTATTTACACAAACCGAGAAAATCAAAAAGTCAGGTTAATTATTGTTTATTTTCCCCTTACATTGACAAAATATGTTACATTAGAAAAAAATACATTATGAGTCACTTAGCCTTTTTTTTTATTCAAAATGGCAAAATTAGACATTTTTATCAGATGACCTGATTATTTTTGTCGGTTGTTAAACATTTCTATCCTAAAACACCTGTCAAATATGAAATGTTAAGTATAGCTACGTGCACTCACACTTTATGTCCGTTGAGCTGAAATTCACGCTAAGCATCTTCTGTGAATGTAAAGCCCTCCTACTTTGATTTGATTGGTCATCTCTAAAATATAATATTTTGATGAGTGGTGACCATAGACTGTAAAAAAATGATGTGGTGACAAACCGTTACGGCAGCGCCGATGGGAAGCACTTGCTGCTGTATCCTTGCAACACTAGTAGTGTTAACACTATATTAGGCACTATATATATATATCCCACCCAATAACAGGTGTCGTGATGTAATGAGAAGATAATCAGGCTTATTCTTTTCACCTGTTAGTGCTCATAATGTGACACTAATTGGTGTATATCTATTTTTCTTTAAAAAGTAATAATAAGACTATATACATTTAATTTGTAGCTATTTTCCATCGTGGTAATATTTGTTGAACTGTATTGTGTCGAGACAGTAGTTACAACCGTTCCAGTCAAAGCTTCAGCAATCTGTTTTAAATAGATCTGAATGGAGCTGGTTTTATCCAGGTTTAGCTCTCAGAAGTTATTGTTTCTCAGAAACAGAAATCACTCTGACAGTGAGATGGAGTAAATCATTGGTGTAGTTGTGTGATGGTGTAAGTCTGTCCTCTGGGAAATGATTTCTGAAGCCAATTGAAATCTGAACGTTCCCACAGCTGAATCTACTGCTGTAAAATCCTTTGCTCTTATAAATATAATGTTTACAGTGAGAGAATGACGACGGCATTCACTTTCAATTTATATAGAGAAATATTAAATTCGCAAGTGGAGTGGTTTTAATTTTATGAAACACTTTAGTTTAAAACTAAATGACTCAAAAGAGCCAAATTAATATTAAAACAAATCTTCCAGGCTTCATGATGAACATGTGAGAGTGAAAATGAATGTGTTGATTGTTTGTTTGGTGCGATACTGAAAGAAAATAAGAGTGTGAGGAAGTGTGCTGGGCTGAAAATGGGCAATAGAGGCGGGACGTGGGCGGAGCTTAGGTGACGTGATGACTAACAGACGGCAGACAAACGGCTATCCACCTGTCACTCAAAGTGGCCACGCCCTTAATTACACTGTAAAAAATTATTTGTTGACTTAACTTAATATATTTTGTTATCTTTTTGCATTGGTTTTTTTAAGTTTCTCTTACTTATTTGGATAAGTTATCTGAACTAATTCCATTTAGTAATAAAAACTTCCCCTTCAGTTTTCTGAACTTAAATGTTCTAGTCATCATAACTTCACTTTAGTTTTCTGAACTTAAATGTTCTAGTCATCATAACTTCACTTTAGTTTTCTGAACTTAAATGTTCTAGTCATCATAACTTCACTTTAGTTTTCTGAACTTAAATGTTCTAGTCATCATAACTTCACTTTAGTTTTCTGAACTTAAATGTTCTAGTCATCATAACTTCACTTTAGTTGGTTGCAAAGCTGCTTTAATAAGTATTAATTGCATTACTATATTGATTTGTAAATTACATTTGATTTAGAATAAAACCTATAGCAAATTAAAATCACAGCAACACATATCAGTACACATTTATATTTATTGCAAAAACAAACACCAAAAACAACCACACAAAAGGTCTGAAATGTCCTTTCTTCAGAAAATTGCAAAAAGAAACGGCACAGACTGTTAAACACCTCTGATTTGGCTTTATACCATTTTAATTTAAACTTAATTTAAGTTCATTTTAATCAACAATGTGTAAGCTCTCAAGCTTCAGTACATTTATCAATGAGCATAAACAGCACATATGCACCAGTGTTACCTCACTGCATTTTTTTCAGCTTTGCAGCTCTCCCCAACCATTAAACCTAGATTAAAAATAAAAATAAAATAAAAAGTTGGATAACCTCATAGCTTGAGCCCAAACAGTGTGGCAAAGGCATTTAGGGCATCTTCTAGATCCATGACCACAATCTCCGTCCAGTATGACATCCACATCCACAACATCATCTGGGAAGGCACTATCATGTCTGATGTCCTCACTCATGGTCAAGATGCCCTACATTAACCCCATGAACAATGGCTCTCTCATCATCATCTGGCTGGAAAAAAATGAGACACAGATACAAATTTTAAGTGGTGCTGTCATAAAATATTTATTCAAACATACATTAAATACTAAAGAACAGCAATACAATAACTATGCAATAAAGTAAATATACTTTTTCTACTTGACAGAATATTTTTTCTGAGGTAAATGTGACATGACATTGCTTAAAAGCTATTTATTGACGTTTCTTAACGTTTGCGCAGTTGAAACACTGCGATTACATGAGACAATACAGATTTCATACATTGTACTGTATCTTTAAACATATTCTCTGATGTTCATACATGTTTATTTCATGCTGTATCTACTAGTAAAGTGCAATATTCAAATGCAAAAAGCAACAAAAACAACATTTAAAACCACTGTCATATTAAAGGGTTAGTTCACCCAAAAGTGAGAATTAGCCCATGATTTACTCACCCTCAAGCCATCCTAGGTGTATTACATTCTTGTTTCAAATCGTTCATTCACTTGGCCAAATAAAAAATGTGCTTGTCCGGAAAAAAGTTCGATATTTTTTTGTTTTTCCGTGCGTGTGTGCGTTGTAAATATAATTTATTCTGAAGCAATATTCTCCCCAGTGTTCAATCAGCTTTGACATATTTAAATATGCATATTTGTGATTTTAAAAAAAAATATTGAATCATTTGAAATGTAGGATATTTTTACCTTTTATAAAGGGGATTTTCCCCCTAATCTTATTAAATAAAGGCACTGCTTCAGGTTTCATTCTATATTGTTAAATTTGATCAATACATTAAATTAAAATGAGACAATATAAGGGCTGTTACCAATCAAATAAAATAATTTACACTGAAAAATCACAACTACATTAAATTTAGATTTGTAGTTTTGAATAGACAAATACAAATGTTAGAAAGTATGTTTGAACATGAAACTAAACCTCCAGTAGGTGGCAGCAGGTGGCAGTCTTAATGAGTGAGCCATTGAGTCGTTCATTCAAACGATTCATTCAAACACTGAATCGTTCAGTTGCTGTGAGACGCGTTACGGTTCTGCTGTGAACGATTTTCGCTGCTGAAATAGAACAAACACACTCAATATTGCATCTAAAATGTAAGTGACTTTAAGTGAATGTTAATGTAATGTTTATGGAACCGTCATATGAAATCAGAGTCACTTTCTGTCGTGATTGTATTCAGGAAACAGCTTAAATGGCTCTAGTGTTGTAATTTCTCCTCGAGAGGCTGCACGAGTGTCAACAGCGCAAACTTGTTATCGTCATTTCATCATATATTATTATCCACTATCGATCGCCACTTACACTAAATTAATGCACAACCATTCTTGCATTTTGGTGATTCGCTAACGTTAGTTTATTTTTTGTTTTAATCAGGCCCTTGTCCATCGGGCAAGTAAAATTCTCTTTCACTTGTCCCAGACAAGCGTTAATGTCGAGCCCTGAATCAGTTATATTAAAAAAAGTTCTGGCTAATCCAAAAATTATAAATGGCAGTGAATGGCTGCCCAAATTTTGAAGCCCAGAAAAAAAGTGCATCTATCCCAGGGCTCGACATTAACGCTTGTGGATTTTTCGAAGGGACAAGTGAAAGAGAATTTTACTTGCCCGATGGACCTGATTAAAACAAAAAATAGCTAGCGAATCACCAAAATGCAAGAACGATTGCATTAATTTAGTGTAAGTGGCGATTGATAGTGGATAATAATATATAATGAACTGACGATAACAAGGTCGCGCTGTTGACACTTGTGCAGCCTCTAGAGAAGACATTACAACACTTGACCTGTTTTCCTGAATACCACCACGACTGAAAATGACACTGACTTCATATGACAGTTCATAGCAAAACAATTAATTAACATTCACTTAAATTAACATTCCCTTAAAGTCACTTACATTTAAGAAGCAATATTTAATGTTTTGTTCTATTTCAGCAGTGAATATCATTCACAGCAGAACCGCAACAAGTCACAGCAACATGTGAGTTACTGAACGATTCAGCGTTTGAATGAATCGTTTGAATGAACGACTCAATGACTCACTCATTAAAACGGCCACCTGCTACCACCTACTGGAGGTTTGGTTTGATGTTTAAACATTATTGGTCTATCCAAAAATACAAATTTCAAAACATTATTTAATGCAAATTAAATTTTTCAGTGTAAATTATTTAATGTGATTGGTAACAGCCCTTATAGTGTCTTATTTTAAATTAATGTATAGATGAAATTTTACAATATAAAATGAAACCTGAAGCATAGCCTATATTTAATATAGCATAAGATTAGAGGGGAAATGCCCTTTATATAAAGTAAAAAATAATAATTAAAAAATTCACAAATATGCAGATTTAAATATGTCAAAGCTGATTGAATACTGGTCAGCATATTGCTTCAGAATAAATTATATTTAAAACACACACACACACACACACACACACACACACACACACACAAAATATCAAACTTTTTTCCGGACAAGCACATGAACATGCTTAATGTCAAGCCCTGTATCCATTATAAAAATAATCCAGAAGGCTCCGGGGGGTTAATAAAGGCTTCTGGCGGACCGCCTTCAACTTTCGAAATAAGTGTAATGCCTCTCAAAGTTCAAAAGGTTTACGCCACGTCCGACGTCATTGTCACGGCAATTACGTTTTTTTTTTAAACCATGTCCGATGCCGTCGCTGCGCCAGTTGCGTTTTTCTTCCCCTCTACATCCAACGACATCGCCGTGCCAGTTACACTTTTTCCGTAACTTTAATACGGAAGGCCGTCGCGCCAGAAGCTACATATTTTACATTATAACTTTTTACATTACAAACCCATCGATTCACATCAGAATGTCTTTATTAACCCCCCTGGAGCCATGTGGATTACTTTTATAATGGATGGATGCACTTTTTTCTGGGCTTAAAAATTTGGACTGCCATTCACTGCCATTTATAATGCTTTAGATTTTTTTTAAATATAACTCCGATTGTATTCGTCTGGAATACACCTAGTATGGCTTGAGGGTGAGTAAATCATAAGGTAATTTTCCTTTTTGGGTGAACTTACCCTTTAATAGTTATTTATTTTACCTGTATCGATTCAAACTCACATTTAATAATTTTCAAGGAGTTTCATGAAACTTATCTGTATCTGATGGCGATCTGAGAGAGAGACCATGCAGTGAAGCGAGATGTAGTTTCATCCGATCCGTAAACCAGTTCAGTTTCTTGTCAAGGAGCAATTGATAAAAACATTAAAAAAAATATATATATATTTTATAGGCTTATTGACAACATGTTGCAATGTTTACACTGTACAATGACTCAATGTGATTTAATTAGGGCTGAATACTATTATTTAAATTCATAAAGTTAATATTTACCAGAAATTGCAGCAAATATAGTGAAACCGCTGTCCACCTCCAACCATTCGAACAAATAGACGGCGCGAGTTGTTGAGAGCTCCATGAACCCCGCGAGGTAAAAGCGTGTAACGTTAGGAACTCTGTATTTCAACGGCTCTGGGAGCACAACACACACACACACACACACACACACACACAAATATAATTATAAAACAATATAATGTCATAAATACACTTTGTAGATGAGGTTAAACACGTAACTTACTTTGTGCTATCTTGGTTGAAAGTAAACTCCATGTCTGCACTGCACGGTGAGTCATGTCCCCTGAGAGAAAATTTTTGGCTCGTTTAAACGCGCACAGCATATAAGTTACATATTGGTATAAATAAATAAATTATGAAAAACAAATGGTAAATGAGATAAAACACTTACTTTATAATATTTCCCTGTGAAAAAGTTCTCTCGCCTCAGTCGCCTGTTTCTATCCTCCGCTCTGCACCGCGAGTCAAAGAAGATATCTCTAAGTTTAGGTGCGCACGGACACACACACACACACATACCATCCTACCACAATATAATGTTATAAACGTCATACTGTTAATGAGATAAAACACTATGCCGGTGTAAACACTACTCATTTGCTCAGCATTGCGATTGAAGGGAAATGGCGTCTGGTCTGTCAGTCGGTGGGGGAGGGGATACGGGGGCGCGCGCGTACAGCACGTGCATTTCCTGGATGTACATAATTATCCTCTCCGCCAGATGGCGCTGTTTTCACTAGCCGTGTTAATACAAAAACTCTTTACTCATTGACTCCTTGAATTAAGACTTGGTTTATATGGTGTGGAATGGTACGTATTAAATACGGTAAGTTAAATAAATGTGCTCATATCTATATAATTAGAGTGTTGTATATAAATCAGCTGCACATAGTAGATTAAGTTTAGATTACTGTAGTTAAATAAATAGACTAAAGTATAATTGGAGTAAAATCCAGGACAGTTCAACTTATGTTTTTAAGTTAAAACAACAATTATACTTGTTCATTCAACAGAAAATCTAGTTTAGTTATTTCAACATATGTTTTTGAGTTAAAACAACAATTATACTTGTTCACTTAACTTTCAGTCTAGTTGAGGACAAGAAAACTTAAAATGCCTTGTTGTCTGGACAATCTAGTTATCTCTACTGAAAAAAAAATTGTTGAAATAACAAAATCGCAAAAAATTTTTTTACAGTGTATGCAGAACTTTAAGGCGTTATATAATGTAAATGAATGAGTTATAAAAAAAATTCACCCCCCTCACAGTCGTCATGAAGGGCAAAATTAGCCATATAGACCAAAACCACAATTTGTCCCAGGCTGTAAACATGTTTTTTTTCTGCTGTAAAGTTGGGCATTTTAACATGAGGCTCAATGAGATTCTGCTCCTTCTGGAGCCGCTCTAGTGGCCAGTTGAGGAATTACAGTTTAAGTCACTTCCGTATCGGCTTCAAGAGAAACTGGAGAAGGTTGCTGCTTGATATATATACTCATTTAAAAATCTTGGTTTAAAAATAACCCAAATATGTTACAATGACCCAACATTTTTGTAAAATAACCCAAATGCAGGGTTAAAAACAACAACAACAACACATTTTTTAATTTATACTTAAAGGGTTACTTCAGCGGTTAGCATATGGCTTTGTATCAGTAGAAACCCTGGAGTATATTCAAATGATTGTGCTTTCCCCCCTCATATCCCCCTGAGACAAGAGATTTATGCATTTTATTTCTGGAAAAATTCCTCCTATGATGCAAATTGACGATATTTGCAGCAAAGGAGGAATGTTTGGTCAAGGGCTAAAGACTACAGCCAGCAGAGGGAGCCATTTCCGCATGTTTTGAACCCGCGCATGAGGGATGGAGATCACACTCAGAGCTCAGCTCAGCTGCAGGCACTTATTTAAACGGAGCTATGCTGAGCAATGGAAGTCTTCTAACTTCTCAAATTAATTTCTATGAAAGTTAAGCTTGCAAAGGCATGAACTGAAACGCGCCAGACTGAACTCGCATTGTGAATGTATGCCGCGAGTGTAGTCGCGATTACCTCAGCTCTCATCACGAGAGCTCATCAGCTCATTTATCTGACTCCTGCAGTTAGTGCTCAGTGCTGTGATACTCGCGCCGTGACTCACTCATTATATTGAACAGACACTTTCAGTTTTTAATTGTAGTGTCTTCTCCAACTCAGTCACAGTAATCCAGTAGCGGTGGCTTTGGGAGTGGCCTCACAGGGCAGCAAAGCATTCTGGGAATTGTAGTCTTTCATCCCCAAGAGGCAAAAATACATTTTCTGTCTTTTCTCACTGAAGTAAGTAAATCCCAGCGCTGAAGTACCCCTTTAAATTAGAGGATTTTCATCAGCAAAGTAATTGTAACAAAGCTGAAGATGTATGTAATTATAGCCCCGGGCTCCTTTATTTTCCCAAAATTCCAAAACATTCATTTGTATGTTAATGTTTACAACATGCTAATTCATGTTAATAACATGTTGACGAAATGTTAAATCATGCTAGCAGCATGCTAATTCATGTTAATAACATGTTGACGAAATGTTAAATCATGCTAGCAGCATGCTAATTCATGCTAACAATGTGCTAAAACCACTTCACTAAATTCAAGTCTTATAAAAAACTTTCATATGGCTTTGTTAAGCGAACATCAAAGTTTGTCTCTCGCAATGAACTCTACTCATTTAGTTTATCATAATACACAACAATGTGGCCTTTACACGCAGAACTTTCAGGATCAGTTCAGTTTTACAGACTTATTAAATCAATATTTGGAGTCATATTTTATATTTGAATGAAGATGCAAAATGAGATTCACCTGTGAACTGAACAGGCAGATTCATTCAGCACATGTTAAAGAGCGATCAGAGCTGAGAGATTTCAGCCTGACAGTCAGATACAGCATGTTATATAATCACCAGAGAGAGAGAGAGAGAGAGAGAGAGAGAGAGAGAGAGAGAGAGAGAGAGAGAGAGAGAGAGAGAGAGAGAGAGAGAGAGAGAGAGAGAGAGAGAGAGAGAGAGAGAGAGAGAGAGGGAGAGAGAGAGAGAGAGAGAGAGAGAGAAGCAGGAGGGAGGAGTTGTGTTTCCAGCATGTGTGTGTATTCCAATCACAGACTCAACAGCAGCAGCAGATGTGTGTCGTTTACTCTCTCTGTCTCTCTGTCGTCCTCCTGTAGCTTCCCTTCATTAGTTCTGCAGCAGAGGAGCATTCTGGGATCATTTGGCGCTCCAAAGGAGCAAGTCTTCATGACCAAAGTTAAGGTAAGAGTTTGAATGAAGATGGCGGATATAAACTGTCAGGAACTAAGTGTACAGCTGAGAGGGAATCTTGGAAATTAATATTAATATAATAAAAATATTGTGTAAATGTGTGTGTGTGTGTGTGTGTGTGTGTGTGTGTGTGTGTGTGTGTGTGTGTGTGTGTGTGTGTGTGTGTGTGTGTGTGTGTGTGTGTGTGCGTGTGTGTGTGTGTGTGTGTGTGTATCATCACCACATTATCACCAAAAAAATTAATATTTACATTGGCAAATTGGCAAAAAAATCTAAATATAAGAATATTAATGAAAGCTTCAAATATTTTTCTATTTTGTTGGATGCAAAGCAAAATCTTAATTTTGTCTTGTTTTGTAGTAAAAAAAACCCACTTATTATCAAATCTTCTTAGATAATTAATGCGGTTCAAATAACATAATATTTTGAGTTTCTGTTGATTAAATCAATCTCCATTGTATCAACTAACTTTTTTTTATTTCAACTGACTCAAAATGACTTTTTTTAAGTTAACCAGCAATATGTTTTTACAGTGTGCCAACCTTTTTTCTCGTTTTAAGCATATAACTTGTTCTATTAATGCTTAAAACTAGTTTACTAATAAATGAGACAAAAAAATTGATTTAAAAAGTCCCTTTTTCTTTTTTTGTATCTTAAAAAAAAAAAAAATCCAATCAAAACAAGAAACAGGGACTGTGTGGGAATCTTGCAGGAAACACACACCCTTACCTTTCTTCATTTCTAGAGCTCTAGTTTCACAACCACACACACGTGAGTTAAACTGCGATGGTTAATCTGTGATCATGTTGTCTTTATATGAAGATATTAATAAAATTCACTTCCGGTCTTGAGCAGAGGCTGCGGATGGATCCCCATTGTGTTTGAATCCCTGAAGATTCGGTTCGAGTCTGAGTGCGTGTGTGTTTTAGAGCAAAAGAAGGAAACGCATGGGGGCAAAGCAGGAATTGAGCTGAAACAATAGCAAACAATGAAATGCAACTCGCTAAAACACAAACCACAGGATGAGAGGATCACACGAGAGTGCTTTCAGTCACCCCAGAAACATTTTGCATTTTAACATCCATGTGATCCTTTTAGTGACTATTATTCAAAGTTGTTTTTTGACCTATATAAAACAGACGAGAAACGTTTATTCTGCATGTCTTTTTTATCCACTATATAGGGTGCAAAAGGCTGAAGAAGATTACGTGTGGCACATCTTTCTTCTGCAAATCCTCCAACTCATTAAATCGGGTTACACAATCTCGGTCATCCACATGAACACAACGTCACCCGCTAGATCGGAGAGAGGGAAAATAGGTCATGTTCTCTGTGTGATTGGTGACGTCTGAACATGTGGGATGAGGCAGCTGTCTGTCAAACTCTGCACCGTGTTATAAACCTCACAGTCACGAAACAGAAACCTGAGGGAACTCTTAACCTGATTGCTTTTTGTGGGTTCATAATGATTCTCGGATTAATCAATGTGAAAAGTGTGATTTGGGGGAAAACTGAATCTGTGCTGATAATCCAGTATAAGAGCATAACCCCATGAAACATTATTCAAGGACAACTCCGGTGAAAATTGAACCTAGGGGTAACTAACAGAGGGTTAGCGAGTAGATTGTTCTCTGGGAAGCGTTTTCATGAAATCAAATGTAAAGAGTTTTATCTCTAAAAGCAGATTAGTTTATAACACGAGTGTATGGGGCACAGAGTAAATGAAATTAAACCGCTAGTTAATACCACTAACAGCTCAAAATAGCCTCACACTAACACGGCAGCATAATGAGGGTCCCTACATGCAGACCGAAGCACTGAGAACTTTGTAAGAGTACAAACAGTTTAATAAGAAGATACTTTATAAAGACAGAACATTACGCGTTTACAGACAGCGGCCATCTTGGAAAACAGTCTCGACGAGTCGAGCCACGAATGGTGTGTTAAATGATGAACTGTGACTGAATCTCATATGGTCCGTTGTTTCCGGAAGAAAACACTGAACGCAAGAGAGAAAATAAATAAATACAAATAAAAATGTCCATGTAATTAGATTTCACAAACTTAATTCCTATCGACCTAGCCTGGATGCCAGCCGAACTTAGCCCCGCCCACAACATTTTTAGGTCGGGCGGTTCGATCTGGCCTCGATCCATAGAGGAGTAATTATCTCCAAACAGAAACTGACCAATGAGATCATAAGGGCGGGCTTTAGATGATGATGGACTGATGATAAACAGAAACTGACCAATGAGATCATCAGGGCGGGCTTTAGACGATGATGGACAGATGATCAACAGAAACTGACCAATGAGATCATCAGGGCGGGCTTTAGACGATGATGGACAGATGATCAACAGAAACTGACCAATGAGATCATCACGGCGGGCTTTAGAAGATGATGGACAGATGATCAACAGAAACTGACCAATGAGATCATCAGGGCGGCCTTTAGCCGATGATGGACAGATGATCAACAGAAACTGACCAATGAGATCATCACGGCGGGCTTTAGACGATGACGGACAGATGATCAACAGAAACTGACCAATGAGATCATCAGGGCGGGCTTTAGCCGATGATGGACAGATGATCAACAGAAACTGACCAATGAGATCATCAGGGCGGGCTTTAGACGATGACGGACAGATGATCAACAGAAACTGACCAATGAGATCATCAGGGCGGGCTTTAGCCGATGACGGACAGATGATCAACAGAAACTGACCAATGAGATCATCACGGCGGGCTTTAGCTGATGATGGACAGATGATCAACAGAAACTGACCAATGAGATCATCAGGGCGGGCTTTAGCCGATGACGGACAGATGATCAACAGAAACTGACCAATGAGATCATCAGGGCGGGCTTTAGCCGATGACGGACAGATGATCAACAGAAACTGACCAATGAGATCATCAGGGTGGGCTTTAGACGATGATGGACAGATGATCAACAGAAACTGACCAATGAGATCATCACGGCGGGCTTTAGCTGATGATGGACAGATGATCAACAGAAACTGACCAATGAGATCATCAGGGCGGGCTTTAGCTGATGACGGACAGATGATCAACAGAAACTGACCAATGAGATCATCAGGGCGGGCTTTAGGCGATGACGGACAGATGATCAACAGAAACTGACCAATGAGATCATCACGGCGGGCTTTAGCTGATGACGGACAGATGATCAACAGAAACTGACCAATGAGATCATCAGGGCGGGCTTTAGACGATGATGGACAGATGATCAACAGAAACTGACCAATGAGATCATCAGGGCGGGCTTTAGACGATGATGGACAGATGATCAACAGAAACTGACCAATGAGATCATCAGGGCGGGCTTTAGCTGATGATGGACAGATGATCAACAGAAACTGACCAATGAGATCATCAGGGCGGGCTTTAGCTGATGATGGACAGATGATCAACAGAAACTGACCAATGAGATCATCAGGGTGAGCTTTAGCCGATGACGGACAGATGATCAACAGAAACTGACCAATGAGATCATCAGGGCGAGCTTTAGCCGATGACGGACAGATGATCAACAGAAACTGACCAATGAGATCATCAGGGCGGGCTTTAGCTGATGATGGACAGATGATCAACAGTACCGTAATCATCACGTCATCAAAGGCGCTTGGGTTGAGCTTGTTCTAATCCTAAACGGAGAGCTTGTATCTGCATCACCTTCAAAATTTCTCTCTGAAATGATGATCATGTTGGGTAAGTACTCTTTGTATCATTAAATTCTTTTATTTTTTTACAAAACCGGCAAAGATCGTTTATTCCAGTGCGTGCAGACAGGGTTGCCAAGTTTTACAACAAAATCCGCCAACTACTAACCCTAAACAATAGCTTCTCAGGGGGTTCTCCGGGAAAAAAATGGTGTTTGGGGGTAAAATGTGTGTTATTTTGGCAAGATTGCTGCTAAAATTCGCACTCATGGGTCTATATATCACATAATAGTCGCTTAAACCTGCGGACATAGAAAACAACCAACGGAAAAAAACGCAGACTTGGCAACACAGTGCAGTTGAGCTCTGTCGACACTTGACAATGTGTCGATTTGTTGCTCTGATTGGTTGTTGGTCTGTCCAATTGAGGTCTTTCCGTTTTCGGTTGAAACACGCCTCATAATCACAGCCCAATGGAGCAGCAGACTCATATTCTGACTAGAGCTGAGTATGACCACGTCAGGCTACTATCGACCAGCTCACCACAGCTTTCGTTGCTCGACTCATTGAGACTGTTTTCCAAGATGGCCGCCGTCTGTAAACGCGTAATGTACTGTGTTTATAAAGTATCTTCTTATTAAACTGTTTGTACTCTTACAAAGTTCTCAATGCTTCGGTTTGCATGTAGGGACCCTCATTATGCTGCCGTGTTAGTGTGAGGCTATTTTGAGCTGTTAGTGGTATTAACTAGCGGTTTAATTTCACTTACTCTGTGCCCCATACACTCGCATTATAAGCTAATCTGTTTTTAGAGATAAAACTCTTTTCATTCGATTTTCATTCAAACGCATCCCAGAGAACTACTCGGTACCATCTGTTAATTACTCCTAGGGTCATTTCTCACCGGAGTTGTCTTTTAACACAGCTTGTGTCTGTGTCTCTAGTCTGATGAGTGTTTGCTCTGGTAACCGATGGTTTCTGTCCGACTCCTGTAGATGTCGTGGCACTCCACGTACAGAAGCTCAAAGTTTCGGCATGTTTACGGACAGGCGGGAAGCAGGGAGCAGTGTTACGAGGGAATTTCCATCACCCACAGCGTCCATGACAACCACTTCTGTGCCGTTAACCCCAAATTCCTCGCCGTGGTCACAGAGAGCGCGGGGGGAGGAGCTTTCGTCGTTATCCCACTTCATAAGGTACAGTTAACGGAACTGATCGATCACCTGAAAATGTGCATACTAAAACTAACTAGTTTAACCTTGATTCAGGATGATGGGTTAAACTAGTCAGTTTTAGTATGGTCACTACGATTATACTTCACTTGGTTGGGTTAAACTAGTTCGTTTTAGTTAGTTAGTTTTAGTATGTACAGTATGATTATGCTTTTCTTGGTTGGGTTAAACTAGTTAGTTTTAGTATGCACAGTACCATTATGCTTCACGTTGATGGGTTAAACTAGTTAGTTTTAGTATGCACAGTATGATTATGCTTCACGTTGATGGGTTAAACTAGTTAGTTTTAGTATGCACAGTATGATTATGCTTCACGTTGATGGGTTAAACTAGTTAGTTTTAGTATGCACAGTATGATTATGCTTCACGTTGATGGGTTAAACTAGTTAGTTTTAGTATGCACAGTACCATTATGCTTCACGTTGATGGGTTAAACTAGTTAGTTTTAGTATGCACAGTATGATTATGCTTCACGTTGATGGGTTAAACTAGTTAGTTTTAGTATGCACAGTATGATTATGCTTCACGTTGATGGGTTAAACTAGTTAGTTTTAGTATGCATAGTGTGATTTTGCTTCACGTTGATGGGTTAAACTAGTTAGTTTTAATATGCACTGTACGATTATGCTTCACGTTGATAGGTTAAACTAGTTAGTTTTAGTATGCACAGTACCATTATGCTTCACGTTGATGGGTTAAACTAGTTAGTTTTAGTATGCACAGTACCATTATGCTTCACGTTGATGGGTTAAACTAGTTAGTTTTAGTATGCATAGTGTGATTTTGCTTCACTCCGATGGGTTAAACTAGTTAGTTTTAGTATGCACAGTACCATTATGCTTCACGTTGATGGGTTAAACTAGTTAGTTTTAGTATGCACAGTACCATTATGCTTCACGTTGATGGGTTAAACTAGTTAGTTTTAGTATGCACAGTACCATTATGCTTCACGTTGATGGGTTAAACTAGTTAGTTTTAGTATGCACAGTACCATTATGCTTCACGTTGATGGGTTAAACTATTTAGTTTTAGTATGCACAGTACCATTATGCTTCACGTTGATGGGTTAAACTAGTTAGTTTTAGTATGCACAGTACCATTATGCTTCACGTTGATGGGTTAAACTAGTTAGTTTTAGTATGCACAGTACCATTATGCTTCACGTTGATGGGTTAAACTAGTTAGTTTTAGTATGCACAGTACCATTATGCTTCACGTTGATGGGTTAAACTAGTTAGTTTTAGTATGCACAGTATGATTATGCTTCACGTTGATGGGTTAAACTAGTTAGTTTTAGTATGCACAGTATGATTATGCTTCACGTTGATGGGTTAAACTAGTTAGTTTTAGTATGCATAGTGTGATTTTGCTTCACGTTGATGGGTTAAACTAGTTAGTTTTAATATGCACAGTACGATTATGCTTCACGTTGATAGGTTAAACTAGTTAGTTTTAGTATGCACAGTACCATTATGCTTCACGTTGATGGGTTAAACTAGTTAGTTTTAGTATGCACAGTACCATTATGCTTCACGTTGATGGGTTAAACTAGTTAGTTTTTAGTATGCATAGTGTGATTTTGCTTTACTCCGATGGGTTAAACTAGTTAGTTTTAGTATGCACAGTACCATTATGCTTCACGTTGATGGGTTAAACTAGTTAGTTTTAGTATGCACAGTACCATTATGCTTCACGTTGATGGGTTAAACTAGTTAGTTTTAGTATGCACAGTACCATTATGCTTCACGTTGATGGGTTAAACTAGTTAGTTTTAGTATGCACAGTACCATTATGCTTCACGTTGATGGGTTAAACTAGTTAGTTTTAGTATGCACAGTGTGATTATGCTTCACGTTGATGGGTTAAACTAGTTAGTTTTAGTATGCACAGTACCATTATGCTTCACTCCGATGGGTTAAACTAGTTAGTTTTAGTATGCACAGTACCATTATGCTTCACGTTGATGGGTTAAACTAGTTAGTTTTAGTATGCACAGTGTGATTATGCTTCATGTTGATGGGTTAAACTAGTTAGTTTTAGTATGCACAGTGTGATTATGCGTCACGTTGATGTGGTTAAACTAGTTAGTTTTAGTATGCACAGTACCATTATGCTTCACGTTGATGGGTTAAACTAGTTAGTTTTAGTATGCACAGTGCGATTATGCTTCACGTTGATGGGTTAAACTAGTTAGTTTTAGTATGCACAGTACCATTATGCTTCACGTTGATGGGTTAAACTAGTTAGTTTTAGTATGTACAGTACCATTATGCTTCACGTTGATGGGTTAAACTAGTTAGTTTTAGTATGCACAGTACCATTATGCTTCACGTTGATGGGTTAAACTAGTTAGTTTTAGTATGCACAGTACCATTATGCTTCACGTTGATGGGTTAAACTAGTTAGTTTTAGTATGCATAGTGTGATTTTGCTTCACTCCGATGGGTTAAACTAGTTAGTTTTAGTATGCACAGTACCATTATGCTTCACGTTGATGGGTTAAACTAGTTAGTTTTAGTATGCACAGTACCATTATGCTTCACGTTGATGGGTTAAACTAGTTAGTTTTAGTATGCACAGTACCATTATGCTTCACGTTGATGGGTTAAACTAGTTAGTTTTTAGTATGCACAGTACCATTATGCTTCACATTGATGGGTTAAACTAGTTAGTTTTAGTATGCACAGTATGATTATGCTTCACGTTGATGGGTTAAACTAGTTAGTTTTAGTATGCACAGTATGATTATGCTTCACGTTGATGGGTTAAACTAGTTAGTTTTAGTATGCACAGTATGATTATGCTTCACGTTGATGGGTTAAACTAGTTAGTTTTAGTATGCACAGTATGATTATGCTTCACGTTGATGGGTTAAACTAGTTAGTTTTAGTATGCACAGTATGATTATGCTTCACGTTGATGGGTTAAACTAGTTAGTTTTAGTATGCACAGTACCATTATGCTTCACGTTGATGGGTTAAACTAGTTAGTTTTAGTATGCACAGTATGATTATGCTTCACGTTGATGGGTTAAACTAGTTAGTTTTAGTATGCACAGTATGATTATGCTTCACGTTGATGGGTTAAACTAGTTCGTTTTAGTATGCATAGTGTGATTTTGCTTCACGTTGATGGGTTAAACTAGTTAGTTTTAGTATGCACAGTACGATTATGCTTCACGTTGATGGGTTAAACTAGTTAGTTTTAGTATGCACAGTACCATTATGCTTCACGTTGATGGGTTAAACTAGTTAGTTTTAGTATGCACAGTACCATTATGCTTCACGTTGATGGGTTAAACTAGTTAGTTTTAGTATGCATAGTGTGATTTTGCTTCACTCCGATGGGTTAAACTAGTTAGTTTTAGTATGCACAGTACCATTATGCTTCACGTTGATGGGTTAAACTAGTTAGTTTTAGTATGCATAGTGTGATTTTGCTTCACTCCGATGGGTTAAACTAGTTAGTTTTAGTATGCACAGTGCGATTATGCTTCACGTTGATGGGTTAAACTAGTTAGTTTTAGTATGCACAGTACCATTATGCTTCACGTTGATGGGTTAAACTAGTTAGTTTTAGTATGCACAGTACCATTATGCTTCACGTTGATGGGTTAAACTAGTTAGTTTTAGTATGCATAGTGTGATTTTGCTTCACTCCGATGGGTTAAACTGGTTAGTTTTAGTATGCACAGTACCATTATGCTTCACGTTGATGGGTTAAACTAGTTAGTTTTAGTATGCATAGTGTGATTTTGCTTCACTCCGATGGGTTAAACTAGTTAGTTTTAGTATGCACAGTGCGATTATGCTTCACGTTGATGGGTTAAACTAGTTAGTTTTAGTATGCACAGTGCGATTATGCTTCACGTTGATGGGTTAAACTAGTTAGTTTTAGTATGCACAGTACCATTATGCTTCACGTTGATGGGTTAAACTAGTTAGTTTTAGTATGCACAGTACCATTATGCTTCACGTTGATGGGTTAAACTAGTTAGTTTTAGTATGCACAGTACCATTATGCTGCACGTTGATGGGTTAAACTAGTTAGTTTTAGTATGCACAGTATGATTGAATGTGAATCAGAGACCCTTTGCAAATGCCACTAGAGACTGTAGCAATCGATAAGCATGTGTGTTCAGACATGTGTGTTCAGACATGTGTGTTCAGTGTTTGGAGGATGTATTGATATAAATGTCAGGCTGGTAGTGAGAGATGGAGACACGTGTGACTGGTACAGATGCACAATCAGCCCTCTGTTAGAGTTCTGATACTCATTAGTTCAGTCCTCAAGCGTACACAAACTCTACTGAATCAAAATCACATCAGAAATGTTTAACTAAAGAGGGTGTAGTGAATTAGATGTTTTTATTTTGGGTAATGAGGCTGCTCAGATTTCTGTGGAAACGCAATGGATATTTTGTAGCGTCACCTTCTGGTAGAAATACGAACTGCAGCCAAGAAAATGTAAATTTAGACTTGCATGTATTTACATATGGAAATTTCTGAGGAAATTTGTTACACTTTTAGTGTAGTGGGTATATATATATATACAGAGAGAGAGAGAGAGAGAGAGAGAGAGAGAGAGAGAGAGAGAGAGAGAGACACTGTAAACCCGGATAAGTCGAATCTACTTAAAAAAAACCAAGGTAACTCGTTGCCTTAAATTTTTTAAGTAATGAAGCATTAGTTGAATAAGTGAAGTGGACTGCCTTCAATGTACTTAAGCCCATAATGGAATGGAATAGAAGATTTAAGTTGAATGTACTTATAACTGAGTTACAGTAACTGAAGATACTTAGTTTAAACAATCATCCATCTCATGGAAATTTGTATTAATATTTCAAAACTATTAATAACTGCTTTGACAACCACAGCATTAGACTCAGCATGAGATCAGGGATTCTGCCAATACATGATGATGTTATCATCGTCAATGATTAAACAACATCACTTGATGATATTTTCTCTTGACTTTGTGTTCCTTCCCAAATGTGTCTCTCAAACACAAATCAGCCATGAGAAACATTATATTATTATTATATAGTCAAGGGTCAAGAGCCCAACTAAAGCAAACACTTATCTCCATCATGGTGACTTCCAACGAAACTATTATTTTCATTAAAACAGAAATAAAGTCAGTCTGGTTAGTTATAAGTTAGTTCACATATTATTATTATGTTTAGTAACTTACGAATTTTTACTTACCGATTTTAAGATTGCACACAATGAACAAGTCTCCATCTTAATTTAAATCAGCAACAAGAAAAGGACCGCCTTTTGTAAATGTCCTCCAATCAGTGAGTTAGTTCTTGTTGCCAGACAGAACTCCTTGCATGGCCAATCACATCAAAGCAAAACCAGAGCGAGCTATTTTAATTAATTATGATTTTGAGTTCATTCAACTTGAAATCTTAAGTTTATGTATTTTGTAGGTTAATAAGTTATACTAACTTATATTTTTTGAGTTTTTGGACTAAACTAGTAATATTTAGTAAAGATTACTTGATTTGTTTAAGTAAAGACAACATTAGGGTTTACAGTGAAGGTACTGTAAAGAAGGGACAGTTTAGTTAACACATAGCAGAGCTATATTGGGTAAGTTGTCATAATAGGATCCTGCTGTATATTGACACTTATTTGAGAAGTATACTTTGTTTGTAAATAAGTAAATAATTATAATGTCTAAATTTACAGCAATTAAAACGTATGTGACAACTTGCCCCAAGTGTTATAGAGTGACTCTTGTCTTAATGCATGTCAGTTTAATGTTCACTTTTTACCCAACAGAAATAAATGTATGCTATTGAATTTGGAGGATAAATTTCATAACAATATTATAATTTTAGCCAGCTAGCCTTCACTAGATTCACAACTTACAAAACCACTGCTGGAGAAAATGTTAGACTCAAACTCTCATATCTCTCTCTTGTGACAACTTGCCCCGGTCTGAATATGAGGTAATTCTCTCTCAGCCAGGACGAATAGACCCTCATCACCCAAAGGTGTGTGGCCACCAGGGCGGCGTGATGGACATCAAATGGAGTCCGTTCATGGACAACATCATTGCGTCCAGCTCGGAGGACTGTACGGTGAGAAATAACCAGTTAACCATGATGATATAAACCGATGAGGCGTAACATTATGACAGGTGAAGTGAATAACACTGATGATCTCTTCATCACGGCTCCTGTTAGTGGGTGGGATATATTAGGCAGCAAGTGAACATTTAATCCTCAAAGTTGATGTGTGTGAAGCAGGAAAAATGGGCAAGCGTAAGGATTTGAGTGAGTGTGGCCAAATGATGTCATTTGATGTCATGATGTCAAATGACATCTCCAAAACGGCAGCTCTTGTGGGCTGTTCCCGGTCTGCAGTGGTCAGTATCTATCAAAAGTGCTCCAAGAGGACCAGTGGAGAACCGGCCACAGGGTCATGGGCGGCCAAGGCTCATTGATGCACGTGGGGAGCGAAGGCTGGCCCGTGTGGTCCGATCAAACAGACGAGCTACTGGAGCTCAAACTGCTCCAGAAGTTAATGCTGGTTCTGATAGAAAGCTGTCAGAATACACAGAGCATCTCAGTTTGTTGCGTATGGGGCGGCATAGCCGCTGACCAGTCAGGTTTGATCATAATATTATGCCTGATTGGTGTATAATGTTAAAAATTCAGCCTTGAGATACATATTATATTATCTAAGTAATACTAAAATAAAACTTCCCTTGATCTTTGAATTCCAGGTGAGAATCTGGCAGATTCCTGACGGCGGTCTGAGGAGGAACATGACAGAAGCTCTGATGATCCTGATTGGCCACAGCCGGAGGGCGGGGCTTATTGAGTGGCATCCCTCCTGCAGCGGCATCCTTTTCAGTGCCGGATATGACTGCAAGGTAACCAAGACAACCAGAACTAATCCACTGAGACCTGGATGAGAAAACAATGGTGATATTTTGTTGTTTACGGAACAGATTGTGATTTGGAATCTGGAAGAAGGCGTGGCTGTGAAGATGATTGACAGCCATCCAGACGTCGTCCTCTGTATGTCCTTCAACACTGATGGAAGTTTACTGGCCACCTGCTGTAAGGATAAAAAACTGAGGATTATTGATCCACGCTCAGGGAAAGTTCTTCAGGTCAGTGAAGAGACGTCACATATCAGCCAATATGTGTTGTTTTTGTATTATTCCAGTTTGTTTGGTGTGTAAGTGTGTATATATATATATATATATATATATTTATCTCAACTTATATATTTATCTCAATATATATAATTTACATGTACATATATACATAATTTTTTTACAATAAAACAATATACACTTTCTATTTTTTTTTTATAAAAGAAAAGTTCAGTTTATATATATATATATATAAACACACATATATATACTTTAATTAATATTTTACAAAATGTTTTAATATTATAATTTTATAATTGTTTAATTTAATGGGTTTATTTAATTAAATATATTTTGTCGAAAATAAATGTTACATTGCTATTATATATATATATATATATATATATATATAGATATATATATATAGATATATATATATATATATATAGATATATATAAAACGACAAAATATAGATTTCTTTATATCTTATGTTATAATTTAATTTGTTTATTTAATATTTATATGTTTTTATAAACATTTATAATGTTTCCCAAATATTCAAACACTTCTTCAGGTTTTTCGAGTTAGTAATCCAGCAAAATGAATTTGCCATATAAATATATTCAAGAAATGGAAACATGTTTTTTTGGTTTTTTTTTTTAAAGAGCACAACAATTTAAAATAAAGTTCAAAACTAGTGGAATAAAAAAGTATTATATTATATTAATTATTATATTAACTATATTTATTATTTATCTGAACTGCACATTATATTTTATGTGAGCCTGTTTCTTTAGTTATATGTAGTTTGTACATCCAACAACAGGAAGCAGAATGTAAAAACATCAGAGTGAACCGCGTAGTGTTTCTGGGTAACCTGAAGCGCGTCCTCACCACAGGCGTCTCCAGGTGGAACACCAGACAGATTGCATTATGGGATCAGGTAGGGTCTGAAGCAGGGCTGTCCAAACTCGGTCCTGGAGGGCCGCTGTCCTGCAGAGTTTAGCTCCAACTTGCCTCAACAAACCTGTTGGAAGTTTCTAGTATGCCCAGAAAGACCCTGATTAGCTGGTTCAGCTGTTTCATTGGGTGCGTGTACATGCACACCAGCTAAGCTGATAACTCAAAAAATCAGCTTATTGAAATAACCAGTATTCCCCGTTTACATGCAAACCAGCAAACTGACAACACAAGTAAAACGCGTTTACGTGACTTCATTAATAAACCGGGTTATTTCCATGTAATGTCCGTATCTGACTCGGAGTATCCCGAATGTTTCGTCAGTTGTGATGTTAATAAAGCGTGAGCTGGAGATTTACGGCTCATATTATCCCTCATCAGTCATACAGCGTTTAGACTGAAGCTCTTCTGCTTCTGCTGACTGAGATGAGAACACATCTTTACAATGCTCTGGGTCTTAAAGTGTCTGCGTTTGTGATATATGTCCTTATTTCATGTAAAACGCTCGCTCGCTCTGTCTGTAAGCGTTTAAATCTGCTCTAAGTTTGTGTTTTTGTCACCTATCACACATTCGCTCTTCAATAAGCCGACAGAAAGCAGGTTAATGCGTTTACATGCTGCGCGAAATCCACTAAGAGGCAAAAAACGACCTGTCCCGACCGGTTTATGCTTACGCCGCTTATGACCGTACTCCGATAAAAGAAAACAGGTTACCGCGTTTACATGACCATGATCAATATCGGCTTATTAGGCATAATCGGCTTAAGAACGTGCGTGTAAACCAATGGGGTTGGAGCTAAACTCTGCAGGACAGTCGCCCTCCGGGAGCAGGATTGGACACCCCTGGTCTAAATGGTTTAATGTCACTAGGCCGACTAGAACAAGTCAACAAATTCATCTGGACATTTATTTAATATGCAGGAGGACCTGTCTGCACCCATCATGGAGGAAGAGATCGATGGGCTGTCGGGCGTCCTCTTCCCGTTCTATGATCCGGACACACACATGATCTATCTGGCCGGGAAGGTGAGCGGGCCTCCATTAAAAAAAAACGGATTGCCTATTTATAAGAACAACAACTATTTAAAGGGTTGGTTCTGTGTTTTTTTCTAGGCTTGGTTGTGTTTATGAGGCGCAGAATAACATGTCTTAATTTTTTTAAAGCGCCATATTTTTCTTCTTTTCTCCCTTTATTCCACACCTCTGTCTCCACTGTCGTTTGAACGGCTCGTCTGCTTCCCTCCCTCTGAAAAACGCAATGGTCTTAGATTGGTCAGATGGCCAAATGTAGTTTCCTGTATTTTTATTGGCTGAAGTGCCAAGCACAGGTTGTCATGGAAACGCCACGCCCCTTCCCAATACGGGCAGAAGTCACATCCGCGGAGACTAGCGAGGGTTTATGATGTCACCAAACCAGGAAGAAGCTTGTTGTAGTCCAAACCGGCCATTTTTGTAGGCAATAAACTGCCGTAACTTTAAAAGACAATATCTCCGTTTGCATTGAAAATCAGCGCTGTAACTTTGCAGATACTGTTTATGCTCAAGCAGCGACATTACACACTAACTAAAGTTAAAAAAGTCAAATCGCATGACACCACCCCTTTAAACTTAGTGCAAAGAAAACTATGAGCGATCATGTGCAGATCTGCATGCATAATATCACTGTCGAAATCGCCTCGCGTCCACAGGGTGACGGGAACATCCGGTATTATGAGGTCAGTCCTGAGAAGCCCTTCCTGCAGCTGCTGATGGAGTTCAGGTCTCCGGTTCCTCAGAAGGGTCTGGGTGAGTTACTCCATCTCCAAACACATGACAGGAGGCTCGTAGAGCGGCGCGATTCTGGATACACTGAGAAGTTTTCGTTTCAAATAGAGATTGTGATTCTGAACTAAACAAAATAACATGTATGTTTCTGACAAATTATGAATTGCTGCAGTCTATGTTAATTAATCTGAATGAATTATTTGAAGAAAAAAAAACTGGTTGAATGAATGATTCAATGACTCACTCATAAAGACTTCACTTGTTTCATTACTGGATGAATCAGTGCTTTTGAACAAATCTCTTGAATGAATGATTCAATGACTCATAAAGACTTCACTTGTTTCATTACTGGATGAATCAGCGTTTTTGAATGAATCTTTTAAATGAATGATTCAATGACTCACTCATAAAGACTTCACTTGTTTCATTACTGGATGAACCAGTGTTTTTGAATGAATCTCTTGAATGAATGATTCAATGACTCACTCAAAGACTTCACTTGTTTCATTACTGGATGAATCAGCATTTTTGAACAAATCTCTTGAATGAATGATTCAATGACTCATAAAGACTTCACTTGTTTCATTACTGGATGAATCAGCGTTTTTAAACAAATCTCTTGAATGAATGATTCAATGACTCACTCATAAAAACTTCACTTGTTTCATTACTGGATGAATCAGCGTTTTTAAACAAATCTCTTAAATGAATGATTCAATGACTCACTCATAAAGACTTCACTTGTTTCATTACTGGATGAATCAGCATTTTTGAACGAATCTCTTAAATGAATGATTCAATGACTCATAAAGACTTCACTTGTTTCATTACTGGATGAATCAGCGTTTTTAAACAAATCTCTTAAATGAATGATTCAATGACTCACTCATAAAGACTTCACTTGTTTCATTACTGGATGAATCAGCATTTTTGAACGAATCTCTTAAATGAATGATTCAATGACTCACTCATAAAGACTTCACTTGTTTCATTACTGGATGAATCAGCATTTTTGAACGAATCTCTTAAATGAATGATTCAATGACTCACTCAAAAAGACTTCACTTGTTTCATTACTGGATGAATCAGCGTTTTTAAACAAATCTCTTGAATGAATGATTCAATGACTCACTCATAAAGACTTCACTTGTTTCATTACTGGATGAATCAGTGCTTTTGAACAAATCTCTTGAATGAATGATTCAATGACTCACTCATAAAGACTTCACTTGTTTCATTACTGGATGAATCAGCGTTTTTAAACAAATCTCTTGAATGAATGATTCAATGACTCACTCATAAAGACTTCACTTGTTTCATTACTGGATGAATCAGCGTTTTTGAACAAATCTTTTGAATGAATGATTCAATGACTCACTCATAAAGACTTCACTTGTTTCATTACTGGATGAATGAGTGTTTCTGAATGAATCTCTTGAATGAATGATTCAATGACTCACTCAAAAATACTTCACTTGTTTCATTACTGGATGAATCAGCATTTTTGAACAAATCTCTTGAATTAATGATTCAATGACTCATAAAGACTTCACTTGTTTCATTACTGGATGAATCAGCGTTTTTGAATGAATCTTTTGAATGAATGATTTAATGACTCACTCACTAAGACTTCACTTGTTTTATTACTGGATGAACCAGTGTTTTTGAATGAATCTCTTGAATGAATGATTCAATGACTCACTCAAAGACTTCACTTGTTTCATTACTGGATGAATCAGCATTTTTGAACGAATCTCTTAAATGAATGATTCAATGACTCATAAAGACTTCACTTGTTTCATTACTGGATGAATCAGCGTTTTTAAACAAATCTCTTAAATGAATGATTCAATGACTCACTCATAAAGACTTCACTTGTTTCATTACTGGATGAATCAGCATTTTTGAACGAATCTCTTAAATGAATGATTCAATGACTCACTCATAAAGACTTCACTTGTTTCATTACTGGATGAATCAGCGTTTTTAAACAAATCTCTTAAATGAATGATTCAATGACTCACTCAAAAAGACTTCACTTGTTTCATTACTGGATGAATCAGCGTTTTTAAACAAATCTCTTAAATGAATGATTCAATGACTCACTCATAAAGACTTCACTTGTTTCATTACTGGATGAATCAGTGCTTTTGAACAAATCTCTTGAATGAATGATTCAATGACTCACTCATAAAGACTTCACTTGTTTCATTACTGGATGAATCAGCGTTTTTAAACAAATCTCTTGAATGAATGATTCAATGACTCACTCATAAAGACTTCACTTGTTTCATTACTGGATGAATCAGCGTTTTTGAACAAATCTTTTGAATGAATGATTCAATGACTCACTCATAAAGACTTCACTTGTTTCATTACTGGATGAATGAGTGTTTTTGAATGAATCTCTTGAATGAATGATTCAATGACTCACTCAAAAATACTTCACTTGTTTCATTACTGGATGAATCAGCATTTTTGAACAAATCTCTTGAATTAATGATTCAATGACTCATAAAGACTTCACTTGTTTCATTACTGGATGAATCAGCGTTTTTGAATGAATCTTTTGAATGAATGATTTAATGACTCACTCACAAAGACTTCACTTGTTTTATTACTGGATGAACCAGTGTTTTTGAATGAATCTCTTGAATGAATGATTCAATGACTCACTCAAAGACTTCACTTGTTTCATTACTGGACGAATCAGCATTTTTGAACAAATCTCTTGAAAGAATGATTCAATGACTCATAAAGACTTCACTTGTTTCATTACTGGATGAATCAGCGTTTTTAAACAAATCTCTTAAATGAATGATTCAATGACTCACTCATAAAGACTTCACTTGTTTCATTACTGGATGAATCAGTGTTTTTGAATGAATCTTTTAAATGAATGATTCAATGACTCACTCATAAAGACTTCACTTGTTTCATTACTGGATGAATCAGCATTTTTGAATGAATCTTTTGAATGAATGATTCAATGACTCACTCATAAAGACTTCACTTGTTTCATTACTGGATGAATCAGCATTTTTGAATGAATCTTTTGAATGAATGATTCAATGACTCACTCATAAAGACTTCACTTGTTTCATTACTGGATGAATCAGCGTTTTTAAACAAATCTCTTAAATGAATGATTCAATGACTCAATCATAAAGACTTCACTTGTTTCATTACTGGATGAATCAGCGTTTTTAAACAAATCTCTTAAATGAATGATTCAATGACTCACTCATAAAGACTTCACTTGTTTCATTACTGGATGAATCAGCGTTTTTAAACAAATCTCTTAAATGAATGATTCAATGACAAATACATTTTTTAACAGTCTCTTAATTGTCGCCACCTACTGGTGTAACAATATAATTGATACAATCGTTATTTCAAGATCCAAGCTACTCTTAAAAAGTGATTTACTCTATTTTGATGGCAACCATTGACATCAGTGTTTATATCCGAAATATAAGCTTTTATCCCAGTATTTCTGTGATAATATAAAGGTGGAGGTGATAAGTTAAGGGTTGGATGTTAACACGTATGTGTGGTGATGTTTGCACATAGGTTTGATGCCCAAACGCGGCGTCGATGTGGGCGAGTGCGAGATCTTCAGGTTTTATAAGCTGGTGACTCTGAAAAATCTGGTGGAGCCCATTTCCATGATCGTCCCGCGCAGGGTAAGAGAAGCCAAGATTTACCTGTCAGCTTTAAAGAGAAGATGAAATGAGAAAGTTAATTTTATCTAGATTCCAAGTCTTCTGAAGTCATATAATGATTTGTGTGAGCAACAGACTGTAATGAAGCCATTATGCACTGAGAAATCCTCCTTTCTGTAATGGTTAATGATCATCCATGTCTGCTTCAGTCAGAGTTGTTCCAGGAGGATCTTTTTCCCATGACGGCGGGAACAGAATCGGCCCTGTCGGCTGCGGAGTGGCTCAGTGGGATTGACAGAGGTGACGTCTTCATCCTCATATATATCAGGGAATAAATGCATTAATAAACATAGTCTGAATGCATGACATCACAGATGTGTGTGTGTGTGTGTGTGTGTTTGTACAGGGCCAGTGCTGATTTCTCTTAAAGAAGCGTATAAACGTCCAAATCCAGCAGGTCTCAGAGCATCGAAACGGGACAGACGGACAGTGAAGGGCATCGACCTACTGGAGAACATTTCTCCAAACACAGACAAAGAGGTGTGTGTGTGTGTGTGTGTGTGTGTCAAAAACATTATTAATAGAGAATGAAGGGGGGGGGGGTCTTCAGATCAAACCTGTGCTGGGTTTGTGTTTCTTGAAAATAAAATACTGCTTGAGCCATCATAAATCACATATTTTTAACAAAGCAAATTAAGGTTTGATGTAACACTTTTTTGTATTGTGAGCGTGAATGTGTGTGTGTGTGTGTGTGTGTGTGAGAGAGAGAGAGTGAGTGTGTGTGAGAGTGAGTGTTTGCGTGTGTCTGTGAGAGTGTTCATGTTTTTCTATCCCAGTGTGGAACCTGAACACACACTGACTCATGGGGACTCGTGTCCTAAATTGAGGTCCCCATGAGTAAACAAGCTCATAAATGAGTATAAAATGTGTGTGTGTGTGTGTGTGTGTGTGTGTGTGTGTGTGTGTGTGTGTGTGTGTGTGTGTGTGTGTGTGTGTGTGTGTGTGTGTGTATGTGTGTGTGTGTGTGTGTGTGTGTGTGTGTGTGTGTGAGAGAGAGAGAGAGAGAGAGTGAGTGTGTGTGAGAGTGAGTGTTTGCGTGTGTCTGTGAGAGTGTTCATGTTTTTCTATCCCAGTGTGGAACCTGAACACACACTGACTCATGGGGACTCGTGTCCTAAATTGAGGTCCCCATGAGTAAACAAGCTCATAAATGAGTATAAAATGTGTGTGTGTGTGTGTGTGTGTGTGTGTGTGTGTGTGTGTGTGTGTGTGTGTGTGTGTGTGTGTGTGTGTGTGTGTGTGTGTGTGTGTGTGTGTGTGTGTGTGTGATTTCGATGCAGAACATGTAGCCCAATGTAAGATTAGCGGGATGTTTTTCCCGCAGGAGAAACTCCTGAATTCCTCAATCTGCTCTCTAATTAAGCGTTTGACTATGAGGGGACAATGAGATGTCCCAGAGATCATGTGTGTGTTTTACAGCTGCTGAAGATGGTCTACAGGCAGCAGGACGAGCTGAGGAAACTCAAAGATGAACTCGGAGAAAAAGACGAGAGAATCCGACAACTGGAGCTGGAGCTCAAGAATCTGAGAAACACGTGATGACGAAACAGCGGATAGTCCATGTTATTAAAAGCACACTACGGAAATAACTGTTTTATTACGATTTTATGGATTTATTTTTTAATTTAATAACGTTATTGAAGATGGATGTGATTTTTGAAGTGCTAGTTCTCCCAAAAAATTAAATGATAATGATCGGATAATATATTTGATATATATGGTCGGATATTTACTGATATTTTTACTTTTCTATTTAGAAAGAAACTCAAACAGGTTTAAGATGAGTAAATGATGAATTTTCCGACTGGGTGAACTGTTGCTGATGCACAACTGAAGTCTTGATGTGTCCTTTTTTAAACAACTGTGAAGATTGTGAAGTTGTTCAGGTTGTCTGGCAGAAGATGGCGCTAGAGGAGAAACTAAACTGCAAAGGCCTTCATCTCAAACTCTCAATCTGCTCTACAAACACAGGAGACGTTCACACTCAATGATTGTGTTTGTCATTAATGCTGGCATGTATATACATATATATATATTTGTAAGTACGACATGACATGTTTACCTAAATAATAAAATATTGCTCAAGCACATTATCATGGCATCATGTTCATATTCTGATGAGAGAACTTTTGAATTTGGCTTAAAAAACCCTAGCTAGAAATAGCTAAGACAGACAGACTAGATAGATAGATAGATAGATAGATAGATAGATAGATAGATAGATAGATAGATAGATAGATAGATAGATAGATAGATAGATAGATAGATAGATAGATAGATAGATAGATAGATAGATAGATAGATAGATAGATAGATAGATAGATAGAACGACAGATAGATAGATAGATAGATAGATAGATAGATAGATAGATAGATAGATAGATAGATAGATAGATAGATAGATAGATAGATAGATAGATAGATAGATAGATAGAACGACAGATAGATAGATAGATAGATAGATAGATAGATAGATAGATAGATAGATAGATAGATAGATAGATAGATAGATAGAGAGATAGAGAGATAGATAGAAATATATCTTAATCTGTAAATCTATGGGATTTTTCTGAGTTTCGATCATTTTTAGGAAAACCATAAGTCGAATCAGTCTGAAGGTCAAGTCTGAGTTTGGAGGATGTAGCTTAAAGTCTAGGAGGAGCACTTAGAAATGTAGTCTAAGAAGAAGAAGAAACTAAATAGTAGACAGTACATTTGCCAACCTAACTATTCCACATAAACCACCAAGAAAACAAAACACATATACTGAAGTACTAAATCAACAAGTTTCTTCAGTACGAAGAGTGACTCATTCATGTTTACTACAAAAGAACATTTGTGGGGAGATTATATGGGTTTATTTCTTTTGAAATGATCCGTAGCGTTAGTAAACCACGAGCAGATTGTTAAAGCTGAGAAGAGAAAGTCACCAACTCACAGGGTTCAAAAGAAAAGATCCAAAACTTATTTGCCTCCAGGATCCATGGCCTGAATGTGGATCTCTCACCTCATTTAAAATGAATGACAGATTCTTGTAAACAGTCACGCAATGTCTGTAACCTCCCACAGTATGTGTCCTGAAACACAACCAAAGAGCTCTGAAAACGTCCAGCAAGGATCCGCAGAAAATGTTAATGATGCCGCTCCGGTTTCACATAAAATAGAGACTTTGTGTCATTTGTCTCTCTGTGGCCAGAATGAAATCACCTCCAGCTGAATATTTGAGGCTGGAATCCAATATCAGAAGATGAACATCAGCAATATCTTTTATTCTCAGAGCTACCATGATAGCAGGGTCATTAGGAAAAGCTACGGGTGCCTTGGGATACAAAATAAAAATGTTAAAAGTAATGTTTAAATGTAACATGTTTTTCCTAACTTTGTTGTATTCCTTTCTCTCTTTAGAATTTGCGTGATAAACTGACCGAAATAATGAGTAATCGTAATTATTATTATTTTATTTTTTTTCCATTTTTTTATAGGCCTATGTTAAGATTACTGATGAACCCTTGTCTGACTGCGGAGATTATAACGACCTGAAATAATTTTCTATGTTAATATTTCTGCAATCATGTCTATCATGTTTCTATCAATTGTTTAGAATTAGAATTAGCAATGTCAGATCGTGAATGAATCACTCTTTGGATCTAATTGGTCAAATGGTTCACAAAAAGGTCTAAAAATTGATTCCAGATTCAGTTTGATTAATTTGGGCAGTTAATTGGCACTGATCTGTCTGAGTTACAGCCTCAGAGTCATTTTGGTGTAATGCCATCATAATAAAGTTTTGTATACATCCACACGAAATCCATAACTTTTATTGGCATGGTATTAAGATGATACGATTTAATTTTGGTGAAAATCAGTCCAATGGTCTGGGAGGAGTCAGAAAAAATGTATTTCAAAAGTTCTCAGCATGACCCAAGGAATCTATTAAGACCAGTTTCATTACAATAGGCTAATTTAATCAAAAGTGATTAACATTTTTGAAAATTTCACTAATAACTTTTGGCCACAATGTGGCGCTGCCCTTGAGTATTTGAGTCAGGGCATTGGTGCCGAAGACAGATACTGAGTTTCATAACGATACGCAAATGCATTTGTACAATATAGCATTTTATGACAAAATTCAAAATGGCCGACATGCACCCAAAATGGCTGAAATGGGAAAATTAGGTATTGTTCAACCGAATCTAATGAGACCTGTGATTTTGGCCAAACAATTCAGAAGTTATAAGCAAAAAGAGCCATTTTTTCATATCTCCTGATGACTAGATAACACTGCACTAAAACTGTGCAGATTGCCACAGGTCATAGTTGTCAAAACACACAAAAAGTGTTCTATATACGCCAACGTTTTTCGGAGATATAGCTTCACGTCCATTTTGGCATGCTCTTCATTGAATTTGTTTGCACGTTATTCAAGAACAGTTTGACAAATCAACTTGAATTCCCTAATTTTTCGTCCACATGGTCTGAAGATGATCTGGTTCGATTTTTGTGATAATCGGACAAAGACTGCCTTTGATTCAAATCCTCTTGAGCTGCAGTACCTGAGAAAAAAAAATACTTTTGTTTCTAGGCCAATAGTTATTAACTTGCAACTTTGGACAAGTGGTGGCGCTAGAGAGATTGAGTAAAAGAATCGAAATTTGCTATGGTGACAGATCAGGCTGTCCTCTATCAGTGTGCCAAATTTCATGACTCTCCCAAAAGCGGTTCTATGGGCTGATATAGACTTCCAGAGCGGAAGAAGAAGAATAGGAACACTAACGATTACAATTGGTGCCATAACACCTTCAGTGCTTGGCTCCTAAATACAAGAGCACTTTTTTGATGAGGTAATGATGAAAGGCTAGAAACTGTAATTGTCCTAGCTGCTATAATGTTGCTCAGACACACTCGGCACACATTGTTCTGCTACCCAAGAGTTAATCTTTGTCGGCCACGAAAAAGACAATTACATTGGTGTAATAGATCTTTGGGATTGCAGAAGATGTCATGATGTCTTCCTAATGTGTGAGTGAGCTTTTAGTAATGAGATGGGCTGGATGAGGGCTTCATCTGATCTGAAGGACAAAATTAAGCCATATTGTTCATGCATAAAAGTAGGCAGAGCACTTCATTTTGTGGCGAAAACTGATTGAAAATGTGCAATAGCCAGGCATGATCTGCGTTCATTCAGCCGGTTTGAAAATTATGAGAATGTTATCAATGTCATTAGACGTCTGGTAATGGCAGAAATAATGACCTAGTGACTGACGCATAGGATCATGGGAAACTTTTCAGACCCAGCTAGACAGCATAACTGAAGTAATAAGCTTAAGCGATATCTATCTTAGCGACTGTTGAAGGCGCTGGAGTAAAGATTAATGTCATTTCAGTCTTGGGAATAAAAATTTGCCTCACCCATCTATCTAATCCGAAGACAATACATGCAATAGGATAAGTATTATTTTCTGCAGTTATTTTTCTATTATTTTCTCCTTTAAGTTGTTTTAAAGAACAAGGCAGACACACACATAAACATAGACTTTCACGGTTGTCCTGAAATATTTCACATACTAATTTGCATCTGAGCAATCATCTCATCGGCTTTAGATTATACGCTGATGAAATAATAACGCTAGCGCTGCATTTAATTTGATTGTGGATTGATTCAAATGTTCTCAGCCTGATTTGATTTGCCGTGCCATTTCTGAGCTGAGACGTTGAGTTGTAAAATGTCTTGCATTTGTTTAACTTGTATTTAAAGTTTACATACACTCTAAAAAATGCTGGGTTAAAAACAACCCAAGTTGGGTTGAAAATGCACGACCCAACAATTGGGTTGTTTTAACCCAATGGTTGAGTTGTTCTTACCCAGCAATTGGGTTGTCTTAAGCAACATTTAACCCAACCACTGGGTTAAAACAACTCAACCACTGGGTTAAAACAACTCAACCATTGGGTTAAAACAACTCAACCACTGGGTTAAAACAACTCAACCACTGGGTTAAAACAACTCAACCATTGGGTTAAAACAACTCAACCACTGGGTTAAAACAACTCAACCACTGGGTTAAAACAACTCAACCATTGGGTTAAAACAACTCAATTGTTTGGTCGGTGCATTTTCAACCCAACTTGGGTTGTTTTTAACCCAGCATTTTTTAGAGTGTACTCTCTTGTATTCCCTTGCATTATCAGCAAACGATTTTTAGGTTTATTTGAAGGCCGTTTGCAGACCTTTCTCAAAAGTGAATATGGAGTGTGTACACACTATAAAACAGTTTATGAGGTGCGAAAAGGTTTTATTGGGGATATTTTCAGTAGCCAAGGCAGAATGAGAGGGCAGGTTGAGTTCAGCAGGGCTGTTTGAGGAATTTCTCAGTGGGTTGATACTCTTAGACCAGAGAAATGTTTTGAATTTTATGTTTCTTGGCAACCATCTCGCAACATCAGTCAGATTTTTATGTTGTCCACCAAGTGTTGATTCTTGGTTTGTTTTTCACAAAGTTGAGGTAAGTTACATAAGCCATAGGTATTTCACATTCTAGGAAAATAAAGGTTAGAGAGCACTTCCCTGTGTTTAAACATATAGCTCAACATTTCCGTTAAGAACATCTCCAGGTTTCCTGTTTATTTGACAGATCTGAAGCTGTGCATTTTAGAAATGCATCAACTTTTTGATTTTTTCAATCAAAGTCACTCAACTGTGTGAGTTCACCAGTTTGGTTTATGTACAGATGTGAATTCTCTCACTGAGAGCGTCTTTTAACTTTTTTACTCAAGAGGAAATCAGATTCCTAATGAAACTCTTGAAGGTCAGGTCGATTCCACAGCGTCGACCTCATCATGATGACATCGGATGAACAGGACGTGAGGCCTGAAATATCCTTTTTCCAGGCATTGTGCTTGACGGCGTTGGCTTTGAACTAAAGAATGTGTGGAAGGATGTACCTTTAACCACGAATATACATTCCATGGTTTAGACGCGGACTGAGATTGTTGTCCAAAAGCCACTATTGTGTCTTCGGCAGTTTACGCTGTTGAATCGATATCGTCTGTCCTAACTAACCTCTCTGAACTTCATTAAGTCCTGAACTGCTGTTTGTGCTTTCACAACTTCGTTAGATCTCTTCTCTGGCTGGTGCCATTGATTTTAATCAATGTCAAAGGTATAAAATGGCAAAAGCGGTACATTTTATGACCTCAGCGTGTTATTTTGCAATGTAATATTGCATCATGAGCTGGGGAAATTTAATGGGAACATTTCGGAATGTCTCTGCTAATCTATTATATATCCATAATTATACTAATATTTAATAAAAAGGGGTTTTGGCTGCTGCCAGTGCCAGTTAATTTCATGATTTTTAGTTAATAACAAGTCGAGGCTATGCCAATAATGAAGCAATCGGTTCTGGTGTTCCTGTTCATATCGTACCAGGGACGAGTTGGATTTCATAAAAATATTCAATATTTCAAAACATTCCAGCCAATATTTTATTATTTATTTATTTATGAGGGTTAGAAAATGTATAATGTAGAATTCAAATTTTTTTTTTTTTTTGCCAAGTAATCTTAATTTAATGGGAAGAAAGTTTGAAATTTTAAAAATTCTTAGTACAATGACTTTTTACCCCAAAAGAAACTTTGAATCCTTGTTATATATGGAAAAATGCCATTTCTATTCATGTTCATTTATGTAAGTGGCATTGAGAATTCACACTTTGCTTTTACATCCGACTCATTTATGTATCACGCCACAACAGGAGGACATAATATGATTAGGTGTAGTTGATTCCTGCAAAATTAAATAAAGGAAGCCTGGAGCTCTAGCTGTGATTTATTATGGAGGCCATGAGGAGAAAAGAACATGCTTGACATGCAGATGCTGTTTTGCAGGGGAGGAAAATGACGCTGGACGTAGCAGACGGGCCTATCCATCACCAAAACGCAGATGAGAGGGAGTCTGAAGTGTCCACAGAAACACCTGTTATTGCAAAATGCCATGTGTGAATTATAATTCAGAATCATGCAGCTCCTGAAGTGAGACATGCTCCCTAGTGAGTCAACAAACACACAAGCAATTACAAAAAGATTGAAGCATTGATTGACTTTTAATAATGGCTGAAGTGATTTCAGTGGCTTCTTCTGCATTATAGTGATGCACAATGTGTGTTTAAATGAAGGAGAACTAATGTTCTTTTTTGTTATGTTATTTTGAGAACTGTATACATAGGCCATATCTTAAAGGTGCAGTATGTAAGAATGACAGCTAGTGGTTGAAATGGGCAGTCCATATCTTGCCCCGCCCCTCCTCCTCAGACTCGACGCTCACGCGGGTTGCCGGTTTGAGGACACGCAACAGGAACGAGTTAGCCTGACAAGCCAGACCCACATCAAGATGTTTGGTCTGGAAACTCACCATTGACAGCTCAATCCGAGGGGCGGATAAACGGTTGTCTTTCAAACTCCCTCTGCACGCGATAGGATAGCGCTACAGCAACCAGAGCAACGAAGGTGAAGCAGAGCTCGCTGACAGATTAAACATTCGCCGTATCCGGTCGGCTAAACTCCGAACACATCTTCCCTTCTTAAGAATGACTTCAGTGCCGTTCTTTGTTCTTCTCTCAGAGGAAAGCTTAACTCCAAGTCTTCCAGAGTCGCAGTCAGAGCTGATTCGAAAGCCCGCCGCCGTTCGCCAGTTTCTGTGTTTACTAGAAGCACGCAAACGCAACTCTGCCGTCATCATTATGGCCCCGCCCACCGACTCTATACACGATGTGATTGGCCCGGCAAGAGTTTGGCGTTTACAGCTCAGAAGGGTATTGAGAGTTGCTAGACGACACGCGCGGGCAGATTAGATTTGCTGCCGCTAGGGTGCGTCTAGATTTCTAGGCTAGGAACGAGTGCAATTCACAATGGAAGGCGAGGAGACTTACACACTACACTTTAAGTTGATGAGTTGATTTATCCGCATTTTAATGTCCTCTCATTCATAGGCATTTTTAGACGGAGACCAAGGCTGTGTGATTGTATAAATTATGTGTTTGGACACTTGTGCAAATTAAATTTCCTGAACGGATGAATAATAAACTGAACTGAACTGGCTTTTTAGGTCGGGAAGAATCTGCGATCTATGACCCTGTTTGTTTGCTGGCTTCCATGGAAACTGTGTTTTCCGCCAACTGGCAAATGGTGGTTGGGAAAACTGGCCACGTGCGTTATCACACAGACCAAAAGTAGCTTAAAACCAATTTTAAAAAGTGAAATAACTGGCTGTAGCATTGTTTTTCAGAGGAACAAATGTGAACATATCTAACCGAAATATCTGCAAACATATGGTATTTTTATGCTTTAGTATAGGCAAAAACGTACATAGCTACAGCACCTTTAAGGCCTCACAGATAATTTAAAAAATTAAATACGTGCTGGGCAAAATGATTTGAGCTCTCTGGTACCACTACGGCTATAAACAGAAGTGCATTTCATAAAGCACCCAAAGCTATTTTGAAATAATATTGTCTTTTATTTTCAGGGATTGTCATATTTTAATATTTACTTACACATTTTATTATTTTATTACACAATAATGTGTAATTAAATATTAAATATGAAATGTATTTATTTAGTCAAGTTGTTGGGACTTTTTTCACAGGGAAGGCTGTTCTGAAAGTTATGCCGTTATTTTGTAGTACAGTGAAATCTCCCCTCAGATCAAGGAAAACTTGATTCCTCGTTATAAGCAAAAAACAACAACAACAAAAAGGCAAAATAAGAGAAATGTTGTTTTGCACTGCACTGCAAAAAAAAACAAAAAACAAAAAAAACTTAATAATACGTTAGACATTTGTGGAAACTGACAATTTCAAATGTCTTCCAAATAATTATTCCCAAGTAAAAAAGATGCACTGTACTATTCGTCAAGGTCTTCAATGAAATTAAAAAATATATAGATTCATGTAATGTCGAAGTGAAAAATCTGTGTTGGTAAAAAAAACTTGCGCAAAATGCGCCTGATGAGAAAAAACGTTGGTAAGTTGATTTCAAATGCGCATGCGCGGGAGAGCCCCAACCGGCACTGAATTGAAGACCAAAACAAACATTCCCAAATTAATACAGATATTTATTGACACGAGTTTCAAGACGTTATGGTGAGTATCAATAAATTAAACTGCTCTCCAAAATGTTGCTTTACCAGCCGGCATAAAGTTTAAAAGGCATTTAGTAAGTTAGAATCGCGAGTTCATGTTTCATGGTTTCATCGCGAGTGCTTGATTGACATGTATTTTTAAGGAAATGTTTATGTGTATTTTAGTGTTAACAACATAAAATGGAGGAGACCGTTATGACCAGAGGATTCATGTTTTCATTTATATGTTAGCCTACTTATAAAAAATAAAGGCGTTTTAGCATAAACCTGGTGACAAATATCAATGCACATTTTTAACATGTAACGTTAGCCTAGAGCTTGGTTGTTTATGGAAAAATTGCCATTGAAAATTACTTTAATTTGAGTTTGAGTATGAATCCAGACTTAAAAGATTCTGAATAAATCTTTCATTCTGTGAAAATGGGGGTCTGTTTAAATAAGGTAATAAATTACATTTGAGATTGGAAGAGTGAGTAAAGTATGACATAATTTATATTTTTGGGTGAACTATAATTTAAATGTTTATGAAAATGCCTGAAAAGAGACAGATTTAGCGTCTTGCAACGTTTCTCAGAGATATATTCAACGGCCAAACCACCAGAGATAACCCAAAAGTTATAACCACTGACAAATTGTGACAGACAGAAAGCTGATGTCACGTGCCCTCTCTCAGTCAACCATGAAATCACACAATAAACACTCGTTTCCTTACACTTGCCTTGTTTTTCTTCTCTGTTTATGTTCGCTGGTCTCAGTAATAACTATTCGAAGCACGAATCCCCATTCCACCACGAGGTCAATGTTCCTCAAAGAGCCACTTAGCGACTGCGGCATGCTGGGATACAGTATGTGTGCAATGAATATTAACGGCTGTGTCTGCTAGGCATGTGGAGTTCTGAGAATGAGGTTCAACAGGCTGAAGTTGTGTACGCCAACGCTTGCAGATGCGTAGAAATCTGGTAACCGGCCACAGATGAGTAATTGCAAACCATGTGACCTACAGGATCAGTGTGTGAGACGGCCAAAGACGATGAAAGAAACAATACACAGCTCAGCAACCACCCAGAATACCATAGCAACGCCTTGGCAACCATCCACAACACTCTTGCATTATGATGGTAAGTTTCGAACAGGCAAACAGCAGTTTTAAATAGAAATCATAATAAATAACAATACTTTTATAATAATTTGGCCTGGACTATACAAAATTTTGAAAGATTTGACGCTTTTTTGAACATTTCAAATCCATCAGTTCTCGGCATCTCCAAAATGCCAAACCAATGTTGATTTTTATTTTATTATGAGCTCTGTCATACGCCCGTTTCACACATACTCCGTCTGCAGTGCGTGTGCGGTGCATATTTTTTTCCGTACCCATGTTAACGGATGACAGCTTTCAGACTGCACGCGGATGCGGTCCATCAGTCCGTTCCAGGAGCGTTGCGTCTGCAGCAGAACACGGATCGTTTTCGTACCGAGTCTATTTTTTGCTGCGCTGCGTTGCTGCATTAAAGCGACAGAAGATTGTTCGCATTAAAATAAACATGTACTGACGCGAAAATCTAGTAATTTCACCACAGATGCATCTCATTTAAAATATACTCTTGTTTCAAAGTCAACACATGGCTTTTTTTTCTCGACACCTTACCTGGCATTTAGGTAAAAAAAAGTGCCATAATGGACAGCACTCGTACTTTCTTGGAGGTGAAAAGCAAAGTTCTTTATGACCTGCAGGATTTCTTTTAAAAGGGTGTAAAAACGAAAGAAAAGACGAGAGTCGGCTGTTTTTGAATAGACTATTGTAAGTTTCTCATTTAAAATGTTTGTGATTTAAGGCTATAGCCTATGTTTAAATGTTTTGCCACTTGTGTGAGCTAAATCTAAAGTATATAAATATGAATAAATGAATTTAATAAAATGTTGTTTAAATGTAGTAGGCTACGTAACCTGACTTCTATTAAAGAGTAAACAAAGAAAATTGGAATTTTGACGAGGCATTTTCAGTAAAAACTTTTGGATTTTAAATAAAAAATAATGAATAAATGCTGTGTTTGTGGTGTGCAACAGCGGATCAGTTGCGGACTGCAAACGCAGCATATGTGAAAACACAACAGGGTGTGGGGCTCCTGCAACGCACACGCAACGCAACACGCAACGCACACGCACTGCAGACGGAGTATGTGTGAAACGGGCGATATTCTTTTTTTTCACCAAACAACGTATTTAGACAATTTCCTGTGAAAAGGCCTAGCCAGATGGTTAAATAAAAACACTTAATAATAGACTTAACACTTGCCGGGTTTGACACTTGCCGTTTTAACACCTGCACTTGCACTTAACTCTTGCCATATTTCTGCGAAAAGAGGTTTAGCGCATCAAAATGTTTACCGATATAGCTGATGGAAATGTCAATTATCGTTTTTTTGCATATATATTGACATTTTCTTTTCTGATTTATCTTTAACGTATAAATTCTATGTCTATGATACTCCAAATGTTGTGAAAAACAAGTTTGGAAACACTTTTTGTCAAAAAAAAAGGGCTTTAACGCAAATAAATGTGGCATCACATGACATAATTAGCTTATACAGCATCTGTGTTTGTTGCATTGCTCCCGCTAAAGCAGTGTTTCTCTGTACTTTAAAGCCACATTACATCTCTCTCTCTCTCTCTCTCTCTCTCTCTCTCTCTCTCTCTCTCTCTCTCTCTCTCTCTATATATATATATATATATATATATGTTCGCAGAAAAAAAGAAAGAAAAAAAACGATTTCATAGATGTGATTTCCTGCATTATGGTGCGTTTGAGGCCATATCCCTTTCCTATACCAAAAAAGACCTCAAACCAGTCAATACCAATAGTCTAATAAAAAGGCTATATTCATTTAACTTCCATAGAAATCAACAGTTTCACAGATAATGATAATGAACAAGTTGCATGTTTTTTATGCTCCGTGTCCAGACAGAAAAAATGCTGTTTACTAAACGATTGATTGGGCCAGACAAAATTACAGAAATCACTGAATTATTTACCGTGGCTATAGTGTAGAGGTAAGAGACGCATGGCACTAAGTTTTGACGCAAATCGATCAGAGGTTTGAATCCGCCTTTGGCCACACTCGCTCTACTCCCTTTCCCCATCACATATCAGATCGGAAAGGTGTTTATTTTCAATAAAAAAAGAGAAAATATTAGAAAAGGGGGAAAAAAGCGTTTAACATGTGTTTAATAATAAGTTTCTTAATAAGTTTTATCGGTTAAGGGGTAGTCAATGTAAGCAGACATGTGCTGAATTAGAGGCGATAAAAGTGAGTAGGTCCAATATCATTGGTCTTAAAAAGTGGGTGGGTCTTGTCCCACACACACAATGGTTCCGACGCCCATGATATATATATTATAGCATTCTTTTTGCACACAGAATGAATGAGCGGTCCTTTGTTCAAACCCATGGGTTTCTTCACATAAAATCCGTTCTTCAGTCCTGTCAGACAAGTCCCACTTCCTGTGATCTTCTTATTAATATTTCATAATTTAGTAATTGGCCTATTATTTGTGATAATAATAAGCTATAACCTGGCGAATTTCAGTTGTCTCTGCATTTTACAAATATTTGGGATGCGAAAGATACGGTATAATTTGTGATATACCGTACGCAAAATGATGTATGGAAACAACTCATGCATTGTGAGTATGCATTTTTTTTTAGGGATGATGTCTTTACGCACAACATTTTATCGGTAAAAGGCCAATTGGATGGAAACAGGCTGGAGACAGCAAATTTCAGCATCTTTTTTTAACACATATTCACTTTCTCGATAACAAAAGAGTGCAAAGAGTTTTGAAACTTGCCTTCTAGTGAAGCAGAGCGAGACAAAACATGTTTCGGAAGAAGGAATGATGACGTATTGACTCGTTATTTAAATTAGTTAATTTTAACCAAAACCTTACCTTTAACAATTTAAAGCTGCATTTACATGGTCAAAATGGTGTTGGTGTTGATTCTCACACACTAAAAGCAACCTCAGTAAGATTATTTAGTATTGACACCAACAATTAAATTAAAAGTACATTTCTTTTAGCAGATGTTGAATAAAACAGGCCGCAGTTGCTCAGCAGAAAGAGAGTTGTGCAGATGTTCTCATGCTGGCTGAATGAAATGTGCGTCATAAATCAAGCCGTTCTTATACAGCTGCTCGTGTTCCCTGGGAAATGTAGCAGGACCATTTTTTAACACGGAGTTTAGGTTTGTTTGTCAAGGTAGTGAGTGGACGTAATATATTACACTGTGAGAAAAATGTGTGTGTGTGGGTGTTTCTTTGCGCATTAGCGTAAGTGTAACCAAGTTTTCCCCGACTCTCCCTCAAGGTGGACTTCATCATGAGCCTTCACCGGTTGCTTTATGAGACAGCGCGTGATAAACGAGAGCTTTCCAGGGGAAGCAGAAATCGAATTATCCCCGACAGGCAATCCAAATGACCGCGAGCACTTCCGCTGAGTCAGGTTAGACGCGTCTATTACTCGCAGATTATCAATCAGGTAGCCTAATAGATTCCTATTTTTCAGAAACACACAGCTGTCTTTTTGACCCTATCCATGTCTCAAAAGTGGACGTCTGCTCTAGGCTGTTACACAACCTTCTCAATGAAGTTTGGAAGGTTTATGCAATAGCATGTTCATTTTTTGCCAAATTCAATTGCTTATGTTTCCGAGGCTTCAGACTCTCGGTTCTCCAAGCACATACTGGTGACAGCTTTATAATGCATAATGAAAGCAGCCAAAAACAGTGACCTCAGAAGCTTGTTTTTTATTTTAACAACAGCAATAAGTACTTGGGTAAATTCAACCGGTAACACTTTATTACAGTGTCCTTGTTGCATGTTCTCCCCATAATACTAACAGTTAATGATGTATAATTACATGCAACTGACCATCAACCAAACCCTAGTCCTACCCCATAGTAAGTACATGTAGTTAATCAATATTACTCAATACTTAAATATATAATTACACTTTAACAATGACAGCTTAAAATAAAGTGTAACCATGAAATCATATTGTTTCTTTGAGTTTTTAATATGAAGCTAAAAAACAATAATAAAATACGACCTGCCTTCTATTGGTAAATAATGAATAATCCGTTTTTATGTTGACATCCATCAGATTCACTAAATTATTAATTTCCTTCACAAAAAAAGAAGCTTTGTTGTAATTTACATTGGCTACTGTTTCCATATTGCAAACTTCCCTTGCTCTCATAAACACACCTCACCTCTAAAAAACACTAATGCATTATCAGACCCATTATGCATATGAAAAACGCATCAAGCACCAGAGGCTGACGTCCTTTGACTCTCAGTGGACATTTCATATGAGATAGTTTGTAATTTGTCTCCTTGACATGGGGCTAATGGTTGAGCATTTGCCGCTAATATGCAAGATGTTCGGAACAAGCAGGTGGATGAAACGTTCTCTCTCTCTGATCACCAAAACAAACCCGGAGCAGATGGCTAATGCCAGACAGAATAAGTACACGAGATCCCATCGTCAATGTAAGTCTGTGTATTTTTTAAAAATAGTTTACTTGTTTTTTTACCCCGTGATGTAGATCAGGGGTTTTCAAACTGGGGTCCGGGGACCCCTAGGGGTCCTCCAGAAGGTTCTAATGTGTCCCCAGAAAATTTCAGAGAATAAATAAACACAGCAAAAATGGATAAAGTCTACCGAACATTCTTATGGTTTCATTTCTAAATGTTTCTCTCCTTTCTTGCCATATACATGCTTTCCAGAATTGTAGTATATGTTTGCTTTCTCACTATAGTCCCCTTTATCTTGCGCTATTCTTAACGCAGTACTTAAGCTGCTTACATACATTTATTGTTAAGATTGCAAATACAAATAATTTTTAATTGAAAGTGTTCTTCTTTGGGTTTATACATCCAACATTAAGCATAGCTGATTTAAGTTGGGAAACAATATGTTGTATTTATAATGTCACACTTACTACTTATCTAACAGTTAAATGTTGTTTTCATACATATAAAAATATATAGATGGATTTTAGGAAGGTGGTCCCTCATAAAGGTTAATTATATTTTGGGGTCCTGGCTAGCCTGGGAAAACCCAGACAACGTCGGGCAAATTTAGATTTGCTCTGCAAGTCTGGCAAAGAGCCCATTCAAACCCATTTCCAATCTGTCGAAATCTCGGCACCAATCGGAAACGTTGGGGCTTTACACGATGACGACAGCGCAGCGACGGTGAAGCAGAGACGGTGAAGCAGATTTTGTACATTACTAAGATGGATGCCGCCGTGGAACATCACTCGTTTGAATCAGCTATCACGTCTGTCTTGAGCGATGTAAACTTTTCCGTTTCGTTAAAACCCGAGAAAAGAACAACACTCGACTCCCAGATGTGGATTACACCGGATACAGTGATGAGGAGGATGAGGAGTGTGATCATACACACACACACACACACACACACACACACACACACACACACACACACACACACACACACACACACACACACACACACACACACACACACACACACACCCTCTGGATCTGGCCTTTCTGTGCTTATTTCCTCACACTAGATCTGGTAATCATGTAACAAATGTAAATAATTGTAAATAAATAACTAGTGTAACTATGCTCAAGTCTGAAAATGTTCTAACACTTTCCAAAGTGTTCTGTTTTCCAAAGACTCATCAATATTATTTTATTTTCGAAATATTGCAAATCACGTCCTAACCACAATACAAAATGCCTTACAGCGGCGACGAATGCGATCAGAGCTCGATGTTTTCTGTTCGACCGTCAATCCGAGATGTTGTTGAGTGCTATTATCAGCTATTATTATAGTTCTGCCAGAAAGACTCGGGAGAATAAATACTGTGACAATAATCCATTTATTAACAATCCAGCAAGCAATAAAGTACTTTGGCATAGGTCCCGTCCATAGCTCGCAATCAGAGGGTATGGACTCTGCATATCCTGCCTGAAGACGAAGGCAGAGGCGCAGCCGACCCCCCCGTGAGGTATGGAAGGGAGTCAAGGGACCATCCTGGTGGTGGTGGGGGGGAGTAGGGAAGGATTTGACGATTGCGAGGATTTACTCGCAATCAGAGGGCATGGACTCTGCATATCCTGCCTGAAGACGAAGGCAGAGGCACAGCCGACCCCCCCCCGTGAGGTATGGAAGGGAGTCAAGGGACCATCCTGGTGGTGGTGGGGGGGGGGGAGTAGGGAAGGATTTGACTTGGAGGTGGTGGGGAGGATGGCGGTAAATTGGGGCGTCAGCATCTGCAAACTCAAACATGAGTAAGTACCAATCTTTTATACCCAATTATTAGAATGTGATTGGATAGATAGAAGTTGAAGTGACGTAACAATTAAGTCTTCCCGGCAGAACTTATGCTAAAGCTTTAATTTCTTTTACAACAACGGCAGAAGTCGTCAGTAGCCATTGCAACATCACCCTCAAAATCACAAACAGAGTCTCAGATCGTCAGATGTTTCTCCGTCGCTCTGCATACGTCATCATCCGTTGGGGACGGCCCTTTGGAAATGATTTGTCTATGAAGCTTTGCCAGACCATAATCCAATTACTACTGAGAATGCTCTGGTTTTAACCAGGCTAGGTCCTGGCATCATAAAGTTTTAAAACCCCTGATGTAGATCAATAGTAAATGATTGATGCTTAACTTGGCGTACACCAAATAATAACCAAGAATCAAAGCGTTTTGATATATAAAAGCTTGCACTGAACAAAAAGCATGTCAGGGTATTTAAGTACTTAAATATTCTACAAAGTATTTAAACATTTTTATTTACTTAAATGCTGTAGTAATACTACAAATCTGCAGAGCCGTTTGACGAGACATAACCCAGACGTGCAGGTTACAACCCCACAGCCAAACAAACAACCGACGGGTTGGGCTCGCAGCCGCCATGCTACAGCTAATGCTGTTATCTTTGTTTTATCTTAAACATAAAATAACCTGATGCTGTTTGATCAAAGTATGCGACTTTTCAGTTTTCAATGTCTATTCATTGTATGCATATGCAATATAAAGTTGGGTTCTGTTTTAATGTACCCAAGTGTACCTAAAATAGTGTTTAATAGGTTTGTGGCTCTTAAATTATTTTTTATTAATTAACAATTTGTAAACTTATGTTCGCTGTTAATTTTTATCATTATAAATAGGATTTGTATTAAATCTATATTCATTGAGTCAAATCAAATCGAGAATGGAAATCAAATCAAATTGGAAAATCTGAGTTGATACCCAACCCTAATTTTAAAGGCATAGTGCTCCCCCAAATTTTAATTATCCCATAATTTACTCACTCAAAATTAGCCCAAAAAAGTGCATCGAATTGCATGGCTCCGTATAAAGGCCTTCTGAAGTGAATTGATGCGTTTGTGTAAGAAAAATATCCATATTTGAAACTTTATAATGTAAAATATCTTGACAAACGAAGAAAGTGTACCACCTCTTGCAATTCAGAATGCTTACGCTACATCCACCGTTCATATAGTTGAATACGCAAGACGGTCTGCGGAAAGCAAGATATTTTACTTTATAATGTGTTAAGTATGGATATTTTTCTTAAATAAACTCATAAATTCCCTTTAGAAGGCTTTTATTATGCGTTTTCAGTAAAAAACAAGATCAATCATCTTCCAATAAGGTCAGAAAAAAATACTTGTTTTCTCTTTAAATCATTTTTTTTTTACCCACTGGCAGATTTTTTGGGGGGATTCTTATTATAAGCATAAAATCACTTCATTTTGATTTTGATTGAGTCTTAGTGATTTTGCATCTCAAGTAAATGTATCTAACTTATATTTGCTCTGGAAAACAAGAAGTTGAGAGACATCTAGACTGTTCTGATAGTTGTACAACCATGCAGAAATGCATTCTGGGTACTCTCAAGACATATGCTGCTACTTATACTGTGCCCTAAAAGTATGCACTCTTTTTGTAAAGAAAAAGTACATACTTTTGAGAGTGTAGCAAAAGAGTAAGCAAGCTTTGGGACATCGCGTCATACAATTGCGTCTCTTTAACGGTGGCCCTCTGTCACATCCTGTCATCATAAACTGGCCTGTCAGTCATCTTGTCACAGTTAAAATCCTCCACATTTCATTTCCTACCATATCTGAGAGAAATGCAGTTGCACATTGATGCGGATAATTCGCTTGCATAATGATGCATTTAATAGTTAATGGCCAAACAGATCTTAATAAAAGTCCATATAGTTATTGCAGATTAAATATAGCACGGATAAGAATAAATATTAATGTCTGGTGAAACCTCTCAGTTTCAGCCACGCATATCCACAATATTTTGTTGTTCTTTAACACGTTTTACTTGTGTTTGATGTTCTGAACTGAATCCTCTAAAGCGCAATGGGTTGTGGGCATATTAAACTTTATAGTGTGCACGGATCCACATTATGAAAATCTACCGGAAATAATAGACCATCCGGGACTTTTGACATACTCTTTTCAACATACTGTACCATGCTTTGGGACACACATGTGGAGGATTTTAACTGTGACAAGATGATTGACAGGCCAGTTTATGATGACAGATAGGATGTGGGGCGGCAGTGGCTCAGTGGTTCATGTAGATTGTCTACAAACCGGAAGGTTGGTGGTTCAATCCCCGGTTCCACCTGACCAAGTGTCGAAGTGTCCTTGAGCAAGACACCTAACCCCAGCTGCTCCCGACGAGCTGGATGGCGCCTTACATGGCTGACATCGCCGTCGGTGTAGGAATGGGTGAATGTGAGGCAAAATGTAAAGTGCTTTGGATGGCCATAGGGTCTGTTAAAAGCGCTATATAAATGCAGTCCATTTACATTTATTGTAATATCATTTAGGATGGAGAGTATGGACAATGGGACGCAGGGCAATATTATAATTAACTTGGTAACGCCAACCAATTAAAGGTGCCCTAGAATGATTTGAAACAATATGTTAAATTGTTCTCTGATATCCACAGAGAGGGTATGTGGCTTATTTAAGGGAAAAAATTGTCCAGATACAGTTTTACAGGTCCATTTACAACCCTATAAATTGTCCCTAGAATTTAATGCTCTGTTTTTGCCTTATTTGGAAGAGTCATGAATATTAATGTTGAGCTCTGCTCTGATTGGCTTATTTCAGCAGCTCACAGCAGTTCAGTGAAGCGGCTCGTGAGTCCTGACAGAACACAGACCGACTGAACGACACTTTAAGCAGAACATCTCAAATGGAGATTGATTAAATGCCGCTTACTTGTTTATTTGGTGTTTTCAAACCATCCGCGCGCGAGAAAGAGCTGGCGTTCGTGCGGTTGCCAGATTACAGTAAATAAATCCTCCAAACAGAGCTTTTCTATGAAAAAAAACCTGTATACACTCCGGTTTTTACCTAAACATGTCCAATCTGGCAACCATATGCAGGCGAGCTCTCTCTCTCTCGCGCACGAACGATCTGAAAACACCAATAAACAAGAAAGCTGCATTTTATCAATCTCCATTTGAGATGTCCTGCTTAAAGTGTCATTCAGTCTACATTTTAGACTTGTCTTTTTTCGTCAATGATATTGCATGTTTATATAACGTTAGTCACAATGTAGACTAACGTTACGCAGTGACTGATGTAGCCTAATCTGAAGTACAAATAAGCAAAAACATCATAGGAAACACCATATCAAAAATATAAATATAGAACTTATATTTTTACAAAATGAATAGCCTTGTTAAATGACTATCGTTTTAACTTATATGGTGGAAAAGGAGACGTTTGCTAGAAGGATCGAGTGAACGGTATCTACGGTTGTATTTTGTAATACAAAAAAATATTACCCTTTGTCATTAGACACACTATTTAGTTTGGTATGGTACTTGGCGTATCCTATTGTTACTGTACTAGCATCTTGCGTTATCTAGACATTAATGCGGTCTCTCTAAGAAACTTTAAATTTAATCAGAAATGGTTTAAACAGCTAGTCAATAAGTTGATAAATTACTTACTGCTTGCAGGAATATAGTCGCCCCTTTCTTCAGTTTTAGACGCTGAGCGAAGCTTGCTTGAAATGGGCCGAACAAACGAGCGTTATCTTATGGTATCCGATTATAATAAACCTCAACCGTGTGTCCTGAGAGCCGTGTTTGCGATCTTCCAGTGTCTTGTTTACCATCAGTAGATTTGGCTTGTTGGACAGATGCAAATGTTGGGGTGTGCATATAAATGATCCCCAACGCTTACGTCACGGTTGGGTTTATGTTGAGAAGCACTTTTTTTCCGTGGTGTTTTTGATTTACGAGATTTACATCAGAAGGAGGAGGCAATGGTGTTTGAGACTCACAGTATGTCATGTTCATGTACTGAACCCTTATTATTTCACTATGGCAAGGTTAATTCAATTTTTCATTCTAGGGCACCTTTAAATGAAGAACTTTGGCTTTGGCTTTGGCTTTGTTTTTTATTGGGGGCTGAATTTAGACCTGCATGGCTACTCAATATGCGGCAGATAAACACCACAATAGTGTTTATATTTACTAAAATCCTTAATATGACCTGGCATCCCCCTCATGTAGATGCATGAGAAACACCCACGAGACATTTCCACATTAAAATAGGAGCCGTCACATGAGCAAGACATGCACACAGATGGATGAAAATATGCTCAACAGATGGAAAAAGGCAAAAATGTGTAAAAACTAACTGGGAACTGAGTGTCCCATGGAGCCATTCACTGCGTCTGAACTTCAAAGCAGCATCTGGATCGGCCCAAACCTCCTCAGAGAAAAGTCCTCAGCGGACACAGAGGGATCCAACTTATTACACATAACAGTTTCAGTGTCCAACGTCATGTCCACTGAACAAAATAAAACATCATTTGATCTGGGAATGAGTGGTTGAGATGAGGATGTCACATCAGGTCAACAGCTCTGGAAAAAATTAAGAGAACACTTACACAGCAAAAAAATGCTTTTCTAACTTAGTATTTTTTGTCTTGTTTCTAGTCTAAACATCTAAAAATTTGTTTGAAAAGAAGTATTTACTAGACAAGCAAAAGTAATTGTCTTGTTTTGGGAAAAAATAACTAAAAATTAAGAGAGTTTTTGCTTAAAATAAGCCAGTGGGGTAAACTAGCAAAATAATTTTAAAACAACATTATTTTTCTCACCCCACTGGCAGGCTATTTAACTTATTTTAAGCCAAAAGTCTCTTAATTTTGAGTAATTTTTTCCCAAAACAAGACAATAGTTTTTACTTGTCTAGTAAATGTTTCTTAATGTAAGAATTTTTAGATATTTAGACTAGAAACACGACAAAAATACTAAGTAAGAATATCATTTTTTGCAGTGTAACATTGATAAATCAATGTTAAGTGGTCTCTTAATTTTTTCCAGAGCTGTAGGTTATATTCCAAGATTAGTTATATTTTGCACGTGGAAAATGCAAAATATGAATCACATGAAACGGCATATTTCTCTTTGATGGTAACTAATGCAATGATCAAACACAAAATGTTTTGTTCGAGACTTCATGTCATAGCCAAAGCCTCCAGAACAGCAAATCTGAAGTGCACATAATCTCAGAGAGCATTACTGCTTCATTGAAGTTAGACGTTTGTTTGGTTGATCAAGCACCGCCGGGAACCTAGTTTAGTTAGGCCCGCAGGCTTGATCCGCTCCAGACTGCCATTCAGCGAAAGCACCCTGTCAGAGCAGCTTCTGTTTGCGCGCAGATAGGAAAATAAAACACCAAATGTGTTTACATAAAAGTTCTGTCCCATCCATCACAATAATGAAACCTGAATCTCATTTTCTATAATGCATGATTTTTTTACTCTTACGCTAGTTGTTTATTTTACTTTGCCGATGTGAAATCAATCAACACATTAATGCGTCGTTTCATCATTGTATGTAAAATCAAAATCCAGTTTGTCTTTATAATATTTCATCAAAATGCAACAACTTGCACCGTCTCTGAAACAACTTTCCTTTTTCACTACATTTTTGTCTTGAATTTCACCAAACCATTTTATATTGACTGTGAGGTTACTTGAAGAAAGCCAACCACCATTTAATTTTGAATGGTTGAATATGCAATTTTTCTCAAGTCCGCAATTTGATACGGATCATATTTTAGTCATCGAATTATTTAAATTGCATGTCATGTTTAGTTTTTTAATGGAAAGTTTTTTTTTTAAATTAATATATAATTAAAACAATAATATTAATATGATTGTTAATACACTGTAAAAAAAAAAGTCAGTACAAATAGGGCACAATGTACTGTATAAATATGAAGGAATTTTCAGTATTGTTTTTTTTACAGGTGTTTTATCTGTATTTTGAATTACACATTGCATTAGTTTGTGTTTTAAGGGTTAATGGACATTTCCGTACAACTACTGGATAATGTACAGGCAGAAAATTACCAGTACATTTTCCGATTTTTATTTTTTACAGTGTATTAATTTAAATAATATTAATTAAAACAAAGCAGAATATCAAAATAAGGGTTCATAACTGTGATGGTGCACTCACACCTGTCACGATTCACCAGTGTGAGTGCCCGTGATCTTCACCAGAGGGCACTCCAACCCGGACTGTCATTCTATCAAAGACTACATTACCCAGAATCCTTTGCCAGGACTCATCAGCACTCACTGTTTACACCTGTGTCTCCTTACCACATTACCTCTGCCTATAGCTGTGTCTCATTTCAGAAGGCTGTGTCCTCCGGAGGTCGCATTCGAAGGCTGCATACGTCATAAGGCCGTCTCATTTCAAAAAAGTGAGTAGGACACTTCAAATGCGACTTTCGAATGCGTCCTTCTTTCACAGGATTTCGGAGTGTGCATGAGGTAGCCTTCGCGGCTGGAGATAACCCATAATTCTTTGCGTTGCCGTTAACAACCGTCATATATATTTTTTTATATTATATGAAAAAACGGCACCACTGCCAGATATACATGCGAGCGTAGGTGTGGTGTTTAAAATGTAAGTTTAAGCTTGTTTTTATTTTTAAGCTCTATTACCTCAAACAGATAGTTGTGGTAAACAGGATTACAACGCTTTAGTGCTTTTTAAACGTTTAGAACAGTACATTGCTGTCAAGACAAGAAACATTTCATAGTAATTTTCAAGTTATAAATAATTTTCATTCATATAAACTGGCGAGGCTGAATGTGTTGGCATAGCAACGTGATACTTCCTGCCTGTGTGTCAGGAATCTAACAGGGATCTAGTGTCCTGTGATAAAGATGCACGTTCATTGTAGGTGATGGACCAAGGGTTTCTAGCTGTCTCATTTCGAGGGATGCCTACCAATCCTCCAGCAACCTTTCCGGTTTTGTTGATGTGCTCAAGGCAAAGATCAAATGGCACCTCGTTGAAGCTGGGTTTGGCCTCTTTGGCTAAAATATATCCCTATTTAAGTATCCCTAGTAGACCTGTGGTGCTGTCTGTGCCAGATGTATCATGTCTGCTATGAATACAGCACCCCATTTTGTGTGATCATATGCAGCAAACCAGGGCATCATACTCTTGAAGGTTGACATGTAAAGCTTCCAGTCACCACATCTCAGTGCCTGTGTGAATGCCTAAAGAATAGACACAATATACATGTATTGTAGCCAGAAGGTAAATGTTGGTTTGTCTTCATTAGCCTTCCAGCAGATCCATTAGCCTAGGGATCTGCTGCTTCATGCCAAATGAAGCAGCACTGACACAACAGTCCCCTTTGTGGTGTGATACTCTTGTGGTGTTTATTGATTACTATTTTTTTAATGATCATGCTTGCACATAAATTGGATTATATTGCACATTTGCCCAAAGTTACAGTAAGGAACATGGCAAATGGAAGCACTTTGGGGAGGGGTAAATCCGCTTTTACCACTTTTAAGATTATAGTGTTAAAATGGACACAAAAAAAAGCTGACACCCTGGCTAAAACACATGTTGGGGGGTTAAATATTAATACTGGATAGGTTGTATGCTTGTACCAAAAAGTGTCTGACAAAGTTTTAGTATCAGTTTTGGCCCCCTGACTACTCTGTCATTCATTGTGAAGTCTTGTTTGTTGTATACTGCATTTCTTAGCGTTTTCTCGTCTATTGGTTTTGGATTACTTGCCTGTTCCTTGGATTACCCGTTTGCCTGTCTCTCCTGTCTTGTTTGCTTTTTTGGACTGCTTGCCTGTGTATGACCTTTTACCTGCTTTTGACCACGATTGTGGATTACCCTCTCAATAAATACTGCGTTTGGATCTCCAACCCAAAGTCTCAGGGCGGTGCAATACAACACCAGACGTGAATGAAGTGTTAAGCACGAGTGATTTACATGTTAAGTCAATGCAAAGACAGCAATAGACATTTTGTGGCGCAAATTGTGCGAATGAGGTGGCGCAAGCGTTTAACGCGTGATTCGCAGGAATTGCGCAAGTTGAAAAATCTTAACTTTGGCGGATATCCGTACCGGCGTTAACCAATCAGAAGCTTGCTCTGATTGAAGCTTGACAACAATAAGGAGGAAATCGTGTGGAGACCTGGAGCTGTACCATAGATCTTCTTACTTTATAGAAACAGGACTAAAAATGAGTGAGGTGGTCGTTCAATCTTGTGAGTAGTAAAAACACGATCTTCACTCAATTTGAGCTATACATGGGGTGATTGGGACACTTTTTGCCATTCAGATGATTTGGAGAAAGTGTACCAATCACCCTGAATTCACCCTATTGAGACTACAAGCTAGTTAAAGCTGGCAAATTGAGCTTATTTGCCGTATTTTAAAACAATTTATGTCAGCCTTTTCGCAACGAGACAAGCTGTCTGGCAGAAGCTCCTCCCATGACACGAATTCACGCCTGGTGTGTAGCGAATTGTGCGAATGAAGCAAGTAAACTCAAAATGTTCACGCATCCAACTATGTGCAATTTATTTGCATCAGGTGTGAATGCCCAATGACAGCACTCCCCCTTCCGGAAGCATATCCTTGCGCGGTAACCAATATTTTGAGTGTGGAGGAAGAGGGCTTTGGAGGAGGGTGCGGAGCTGGCATGGATAAGGAGTCGGTGAAGAGAGACACCGCGGTGGAGCCAGGGTGGAGCTTTTGGCTGAAAGCCCAGGTGAAACTGATGGAGGTGGAAGCCTAAGGTACTCAGTAGACTGGGATGAAGACGGAGGGAGTGGGGATGATGGGGAAGCCTGAGAAAAGAAGAAGCAAGGTGGATGGTTATTGGGTCCTGCACACTGTGCAAATTATTTATTTATGTATTTTATTTCATTTTTTCCCCAAAATCCTTTGCGAATGTTCCTTGTCAGATTGTGCTACATGATCCCTGATGTAAACCATGTCACACTGTAAGATCTCAGTTGTCATTTATGTCAGACTGTACGATAGTCAAAGCGCGCTAAAAACGGATGCGCGCAAGAAAACTCGTCCGGAGTTTTATATCATCAATCATGAGCTGCATTACACGCGGGACTGAAATGGAGGCTTCAAAGAAATCTCTAGCTCTCATTTCGGTCATAGTTTGTCTTGAAAAACCGAGATATTTGACCATCGTCGTAGGAGAAGTCACAGGATTGTGCGACAAATCTTCTGACACTGCCAGAATTTCGTCTGAGGTAAAATTTGATCGCAGCGCTCATTAATCGGCGGCCGGTGAACGTGTCAAACTAACGACCAAAGACGTCATATTTTAGCCTGGGATCAGAGGAATCTTTTAGGATTTGCAAAATTTGTCTCAGACGGCCAAATCGTGAGTAAAATCGCGCACCCGGCTTAAGGCACAACCGGAGAAAAACACCCGATTTATTTATTTAAAGGTGCCAGGAAGAACCAAAAATTGGGTTTTACAGTGATGCCATAGAAGAACCATTTTTGGTTCCCCAAAGAACCGTTTTGTGAAAGGTTCTTTAAAGAACCATTTTTTTTCCTAAGCATTTTATAGTCTAAAGAACTATTTTGCACTACAAAGAACCTTTTGTGCAATGGAAAGGTACTTTGGATATTAAAGGTTCTTCATGGAACCATACACCCTGCCTAAGAACCATTTAAGAACCTTTATTTTTAAGAGTGTACAGTAGAGAGGGGATGGGGGGAGGGGGCACAATCATTTGAATATACTCCAGACAGGGCCGTACCCAGGATTCTAAATACCGAGGTCCAAATATGAATTTTGGAGTGTTTGAAAAAAAAAAACATTTCCCTCCTTTACATAATTATGCATTTTAAGACATAAGAAAATCAAAGAATCAGCTAACTGTAGCTTTAAAACCATGTCAGTGTGCAGTATACATTATTTTAAGAAGACAACAGATTTTTATAAATGAGAATCTGGTTAAATGTTGCGACAAAATTAGACTCCAAATTAGAAAATCAGAAAATCTGTTTTGTTGTTAAATTGAGCCAAAGACGACGTATGTGTGACTCTGTCTTTGAAAACCTAGCTGAAGTTAATTTTTGTGATTTACATTATGTAAAGAACATTATTTGAACATATAACCTTTATATATATAATGTTGAATGAGTAAGATCATGTCAAAGATAGAAATCAATGTGAAAATACATATAAATATGTATTTATATATAAATATAAAATACAAATATGTGTAGCAATTAGGAATATATTGTAGGCTAATGCTTTTTCTATTCTGAGCACAGTGGGCTACCTGCTCTTTCTGTCTCATCGCCATCATCTTCTCTCTTTCTTTTTTCCCCAGTCTCCTTCTCTTGCCCTGTATCTTTTCTCTTTTCAAAGCTTGTCTTTGAAATTTTCGTCTGTATCGGTAAAAACAAAGTTGTAAATGTAAATTTACTGAAGGCTTCCAAGAAAACCAGGTCAAGAAAACGTTATTAGTTTGCATCCCTGATTATTAAGCGCTCTCGCGGTGTTTTGATGTCAAACATCAGTCGTTGTTCGAAGCGCTGGTTGGTGGTTGTGGCATTTGTCCCGCCTCTCCTCCACTGTGATTGGACATTGATGTTCCCCCAAGTTGAACTGTGGACGCTCAACACGTAAAAATGGACAAAACCTGCCAGCTGTTGGCGCTATTGAAAAGTGCGGCGGATCCATTGGAAACAATTGAAAACATACGCTGGGCGAGGCAAGAACACATGTTTGTACACGCTGCCTTAATAGGCTATTCTTTTGCAACTTCTATTATGTACACCTCTGAGAATTACCGAGGTCCGGACCTCGGGGACCTCAAGGGTGGGTACAGCCCTGACTCCAGGGTTTCTACTGATACAAAGCCATCGAACTGCCTAATGAATCACTCAATTCTCATTGGCTACCTGCCTACCCTATGATCTGGTCAGGGTTGCCACCACACAACAAGATTTCTGATCATATATTTACCATGTTGGACATTTACAATGTGAGATTGTGTGTCCCCAATGCAATCACTTTAAACACATCACACCATAGGAAAATCTGATAATAAAAATAAAATAAAATAAAAACAATAGAACGAATCCAGATAATCCAGACTTTACCTAGGAATATCGGAAGGGATGAATTGGGCCCAAAATCGACCCGATTATCTTGTAATGAGTGGGTGCCTTAAGCTGATGAAAGGTTACGTCAAATTCCCTGAACCATTCAACAGAATTACAACCCATGTCATTCAGAGGAATGACCATTAGGCGATTTGATATGTGCAGGAACCACATTTTTGGGGGAGAGATTGAAATGCCAAATAAAAAAAACACAAGAGCTCGGGCTTCAGCGATGTGTGTGAACATTTGACGGAAATTCAGTGCGCAATGATACGTTAAACAGGGTTTTGCAGAGTAATCCACCTCTGCATGATGTTCTCAAAGACTTCACATGAGGAGACGATTAGCAGACCGTTATCCTGTATGGATGGAAAACCCAAAGGAATGTTATTCCCATCCAGTGCTGCGCAATCTATCATACTGTATCTTATTACGTGCTAATCATATTCTTATGTACCATATGTAAAGGTCATATATATATACAGTGAGGAAAATAAGTATTTGAACACCCTGCTAAGTTCTCCCACTTAGAAATCATGGAGGGGTCTGAAATTGTCATCGTAGGCGCATGGCCACTGAGAGAGACATAATCTGAAAAAACAATCCAGAAATCACAATGTATGATTTTTTAACTATTTATTTGTATGATACAGCTGCAAATACATATTTGAACACCTGAGAAAAATACCTTTGTTTGCAATTACAGAGAATTATCTTTTGAATATACTCCAGGGTTTCTACTGACACAAAGCCGTATGCTAATCGCTGAAGTAACCCTTTAAGCTCAGAACACAGGGAACAGAGAAAATGTTTAGCTTTAGGAGGATTAATCTATATTTAATTTATCATTTATGCAGTTAAAGCTACACTGTGTAACTTTTTAAGTTTATTCTTAGCTAAAAACACTTAGTTTTTTTTCAAAAATATATGTGCTCATTAATGTATATTTACTTCTTTCAAGTAATAAAGTATTCTCGTAAGTTTATAATTTGCCATTGAAAATACATACGGGTGAGGGGTTCGACTGCCGGCCGCCATGTTGCTCCTCCATCTTGAAAGTACATTAGCCAAAGAGGGACATACCCGTAAACTCAAGCTTCGCTTTTTGCGTTTTAACACTAGATGGCACCGTGTCGAATGTGAAGAGGGGGATTGCTTGAGCTCTGCTATATGATGATGGAGGATCACTCTTATTCTCGGGGATATGTATCAGAGTCGCCAAGGAAGCGGAAAAGAGAATTAAGACGGCAACGCGACAGGCAAATCAACAAGACAAAAGTAAATATTGGAGTGGCCTTTCCAAGATGGAAAGAGCTCATGAGGAGCAACGATTTTAAAAAGGACGTCGACGTTGCCTGCTTTCTTCTCGACAGGTAATATTAATTCAGCCTATTTGTGTATATTGGAAGTTTTATTGTTGCTTGGCTAATTATATCATAGTGTGCTGAGCATAACACTAGAACGACGTCTAGGATAGTTTTCCTCGCGTCAATGGTGAAAAAGTATTGTTGACCTTATAACATAAATCCGTGTTCTATGACGGATAACACGAGATTAATATTTTAATTGCATTATAATTTGTTTGCCTTACGCTAGTGATGTCGTACAATATACAGAATAACGATAGCACTGATAAAAGTTACTTTACTAAGATTAGCTTGCATTCGTCTGGGAACCTGATAGCTGATGTTAGCAATGAAATGGTAAAAAAATAACGAAAACGTAAAACTATTATTCATTTTACATAGATTAATTTGATCATAGATCATTTGGCAAATTAAATAACTGCAAATTATAATAGTTTTCAAAAGTAACCTCATCACTTGAGGCAACACTCACCGAAGAGGTCGAACTGAAGCCATGACTAAATCGGCCGCCGTAGGAGTTGAAACGAAATCGAAATTGAGAGGAACAGAAACTAATATTCACTGGATGGTCATATACCTTTACACCGCTAGACGGGGGAAAATATCACACAGTGGAGCTTTAAGACTGTGATAACTTCTGTTTGATAACTTCAATTATCCAAAAAATGTTTGTTTGATAACATTCAATTTCTGTATATTGAATATACCTGTATGTGAAGGCCATGGGTAAATATAACATTGCTTAGAATGGGTTTATGTGAAGCTTGGTTTAAGGTCACTTAAATATTTTCTTTTTTCAAGCCTAATAAATTATACTTTTTATTATATTGTAAAGTTTAATTTCTATCATTAATGTTTAAAAAAATCTATTTTATAGAGACATGAGTATCAGTGATACTGGCCTTCATTCATAAAAACATGCCATTACAATGTCTTTAAGTTGTTTCTACATTAATTTGTAGCGTAACTGTGAAATTATTACATTAAAAACTAGATGTTGTGCTCTGCTCGTGTTTGAATCGCTGTATAAGCGCAAAGCTATTATTCCCTGCCGTACGTCTCCTGAGGGGCTGGAGCTAAAGCCCAAAATAAATATAAACACTAGATCAGACTTTGAACAAGCAAAAGCCTGTTGAGGAAAAGCTTGTCAAGAGGTCAAATAAATCACAATCAGCTGCTGCCGAGTCAAAACCTCTCGAAAGACATGCGGTTCGATTTCACAAATAAACACCTGTGTCATGCGGTTTGATCTGATATTATTGCAGATTAATTTGCCTAACACATGTTAATGTACAACAATACACATTATGGCAATTATGTTGTTGACTAAAGGTCACAGTGTGGTCACATACGGTGTGGGGGCGAAATCTAGTCAACCCGTTAGAAATCCGCATGATCGGCAGTTTTGTGTGAAAGAGTTCTTCACACAGAGTTTGTGCATTGACCTGCTTCATTTGAAAGAGACTTATGTGTGCTGTGCTTCATTCATTATTACACAATGGACCTTTTTTGCATGCAAAGTTTCGCAAAGACAAAACAGACAGAGCAATAATAGCCAAAATAAATGTCTACCGTCAATTTGAAATGGCATTTTCAGATCAGTTAAATTCAAGATGATTCTGTGTCAGATGTGAGTGTGTAACGGCAGTGATATAAGATGTTATGTGGTTGGTAACCATAATTTTTTTAGTGCAGAATGTTATAATTACATCTTGTGATCGTAATAATTACAATACAAGGATAGCCTTGACAGTTTTGTACGTCGATCCAAAATTGGAGTCATCTGAAGTTTCGCAAGTGCATTGGCAACCCATTTGTCTGATAATCAAATATGAAAGAAATGTAGGATGGGCTTGATTTTCTGAGGAATTAATGGGATGGTGGATGTGTCTCATTGGTAGTAGAAATATAAAGAGGGATTGGTGACATTGCTGAAAAGGAAAGTGTAATAAAGTTCGTAGATTGGAAGGAAGGAGGCGGGAACCGGCGAACGTTTAACAACTTTTATTAAATGAACAAAACGAAAGTAAACCGCGGGTAGCCCCTCACGGACGACTGCCCACACACACATAACAGAACATAAACAAAACTCAACATAAAATCCAGGCCTGGTCCTCTCTCGTCCTTGACTGGTGTCGCTCGTCCTTAGATGCCTCCGAGCTCCCTCATGAGAGGACTCGAGACCGGTGTGGCTCGCAGGTGACGCTCCTTCGCAATCACGTCCCCACGTCCCTGGTCTTACTCGCTCCTCCCATGTCTCTCGCTCGTCCACCTCGCCACATACCCCCATCGCCCCTCACAGGCAGGGGGGTACACCCGCGTCTCACACGTCTGGGGTATGGGCAGACGAGACGAGAGAAGCGGGAGAGTGGAGAGAGGGAAAAAATTAAATAAAAAAATCTGGTCCGGTTCTCAGACACACTGCCGCTCTGTCCTCACCAGCCGAGAGGCTCTTCCTCGCAGTGCTATGCGATGGTGCTGGACGCCCAGTGGACGGCCCGATCCTCCTCCGCCCCCTGGCGGCCGGCGGTGGGTCCTCCGATTGAGGGCAGTTGGCAGCGAGCTCCACGTTCCCTACTCCTCCCATTACGGCAGACGGCAGCAGGCTCCGGCCCGAGGCGAACGCCGGCAACTCCTCGGCTCCCTCCGGGACGGCCGCCACCCAACCTCGATCCAGGGGCACAGCAGCGAGCTCTTCGTCCCACCGGTCTTCACTCGCTCCAGCGCCACCGCCTCGGACAGCCTCTCGCGGTCCTTCTCATCCGCGCTGCCCGAACTCCTCAGCACCGCGATCCCTCTCCGCAGCGAGGACTCTCCAGCGAGACGCCTCAGGCAGCCTCTCGCGGTCCTTCTCATCCGTGCTGCCCGAACTCCTCAGTACCGCGATCCCTCTCCGCAGCGAGGACTCTCCAGCGAGACGCCTCAGGCAGCCTCTCGCGGTCCTTCTCATCCGCGCTGCCCGAACTCCTCAGCACCGCGATCCCTCTCCGCAGCGAGGGCTCTCCAGCGAGACGCCTCAGGCAGCCTCTCGTGGTCCTTCTCATCCGCGCTGCCCGAACTCCTCAGCACCGCGATCCCTCTCCGCAGCGAGGGCTCTCCAGCGAGACGCCTCAGGCAGCCTCTCGCGGTCCTTCTCATCCGCGCTGCCCGAACTCCTCAGTACCGCGATCCCTCTCCGCAGCGAGGGCTCTCCGATAGCGCGTCCCTCCTTCCTCCCGGGTTTCGGCACCAATGTAATAAAGTTCGTAGATGGGAAGGAAGGAGGCGGGAACCGGCGAACATTCAACAACTCCCACCAAACAAACAAAACGAAAGTAAACCGTGGGCAGCCCCCACGGACAACCGCCCACACACACACAACAAAACGTAAACATAACATAAAATCCAGGCCTGGTCCTCTCTCGTCCTTGACTGGTGTCGCTCATCCTTAAATACCTCCGAGCTCCCTCATGAGAGGACTCGAGACCGGTGTGGCTCGCAGGTGACGCTCCTTCACAATCACGTCCCCGGTCTTACTCGCTCCTCCCATGTCCCTCGCTCGTTCACCTCGCCACAGAAAGTTATTTTTAAATAGTTCTGCTATGAGATTATGGAATAACGTGCACAAAAAGTAAATATTTAATTTATTCCACAAATATTCAATTAAGAATATTCTCTGTGATCTTCCGGTTCTGGGTTTAGTATGGAAGCCGTTCCCACCACTAAATAAAGAGTAATCGCAGCTTTTTATCTCAGAATTCTGACTTTTTTTTCACACAATTGCGAGTTATAAAGTTACAATTCTAAGATATAAAGTCGAAATTGCATGATATGAAGTCACAATTCTTACTTTTTCACAATTACGAGTTATAAAGTCACAATCCTGAAATATAAACTCTAAATGGTGTGATATAAATTTACAATTCTGAGATATAAACTCACAATTGTGTGATATAAAGTCACAATTCTGAGATATAAACTCACAATTGCGTGACATAAAGTCACCATTCTGAGATATAAACTCGAAATTGCGTGACATAAAGTCACAATTCATAGATATAAACTTAAATTACTCATTTTAATTTTAAAATTTTTATTTAGTGTATATAGCTAAATATATAGTTTAGCATATATAGCATATAGTTTACGTCCCTCAATCTGTGCAAATCTTTGAAAATCAAACAGAACAGCCCATTACATCCCTTTAAATAATAATGCATCCAGTGGGAAAGAGTGAATAATGCCGTGAAACCCAAAGTAAACATGCAGGAGCTGCTTAGGGACACCAACAAAAACTTGTATCAACAATTAGCTCAATTTGAATATGAAGCTCTGCGCTGTGGCAAAAGATGGATTCCAGATGGAGACAAATGTTGAGAGTAAGCTCATGGAACATTATTATTCCCCGGAGCGGTGACGGACAGATATGTAAACGTGCTAAGATGCTTAACACATTTCCAGCTGTGGTTGTGTGGCCTTATTCACGCACCGTCCCGATGGCCTTTCCAGAGCTTCCCGTCTGCATTGTTTAGTGGCACAGATGGAATTCCGAACCCCCTCCCGTCCTAAAGTGTTTGAGATGTTATGTAATTCCCTCCTTCCCTGAATTATGACTTCAAAGAAAGGCATAAACTGAAATACACATTGTGAGGAATGACAAGCATCACTTTTAAAGGAATTCAAAGAAATTTGTACCTTCAAGTCTCCCAAATACTTTTTATCCAGACACACATCTAATCAAGTTTTTAATGTACACTCACCTAAAGGATTATTAGGAACACCATACTAATACTGTGTTTGACCCCCTTTCGCCTTCCAAACTGCCTTAATTTCTACGTGGCATGGATTCAACAAGCTGCTGAAAGCATTCTTTAGAAATGTTGGCCCATATTGATAGGAGAGCATCTTGCAGTTGATGGAGATTTGTGGGATGCACATCCAGGGCACGAAGCTCCCGTTCCTCCACATCCCAAAGATGCTCTATTGGGTTGAGATCTGGTGACTGTGGCGGCCATTTTAGTACAGTCAACTCATTGTCATGTTCAAGAAACCAATTTGAAATGATTCGAGCTTTGTGACATGGTGCATTATCCTGCTGGAAGTAGCCATCAGAGGATGGGGACATGGTGGTCATAAAGAGATGGACATGGTCAGAAACAATGCTCAGGTAGGCCGTGGCATTTAAACGATGCCCAATTGGCACTAAGGGGCCTAAAGTGTGCCAAGAAAACATCCCCCACATCATTACACCACCACCACCAGCCTGCACAGTGATAACAAGGCATGATGGATCCATGTTCTCACTCTGTTTACGCCAAATTCGGACTCTACCATCTGAATGTCTCAACAGAAATCGAGACTCATCAGACCAGGCAACATTTTTCCAGTCTTCAACTGTTCAATTTTGTTGAGCTCGTGCAAATTGTCGCCTCTTTTTCCTATTTGTAGTGGAGATGAGTTGTACCCGGTGGGGTCTTCTGCTGTTGTAGCACATCCGCCTCAAGCTTGTGCGTGTTGTGGCTTCACAAATGCTTTGCTGCATACCTCGGTTGTAACGAGTGGTTATTTCAGTCAAAGTTGCTCTTCTATCAGCTTGAATCAGTCGGCCCATTCTCCTCTGACCTCGAGCATCAACAAGGCATTTTCACCCACAGGACAGCCGCATACTGGATGCTCTTCCCTTTTCACACCAATCTTTGTAAACCCTAGAAATGGTTGCGTGTGAATATCCCAGTAACTGAGCAGATTGTGAAATAACGGCCTGTCTGGCACCAAAAACTATACCACCACACTCAAAATTGCTTAAATCACTTTTCTTTCCCATTCTGACATCCAGTTTGGGGTTCAGGAGATTGTCTTGACCAGGACCACACCCCTAAATGCATTGAAGCAACTGCCATATGATTGGTTGATTAGATAATTGCATTAATAAGAAATTGAACAGGTGTTACTAATAATCATTTAGGTGAGTGTATGTCTATGTGGTGTTTTTAATATGCTTTAAGATAAACCATGGGCACATTTATAAGTCACACCATTGTTGAGTGTTTTCTCTATAACTCTGCAGTGAACTGAAGACTGTCTCAAAAACACAGTTTGAAATTACTCATGTTTCTGATCACAAACTACCTTTTAACCATGTCAATGTGTGCGCGGGGTTTAACATATCATTAGCTATTCTCAGAAGCAGGTTATCCTGGTATATTTTTCTGTTGATATGAAAAATCAGGTAGATTTAACAATATAGTGGTTGAATTATGTATATATTAAGGTGAACTATATGCCTTTTGTGTTGTTCAAACATTTACTGCAATAAAGTTGTGCGAGTGGATCTCTGAGCTGGTGCGAGTGGAGGCGGGGCTAATTTGCATATTAATTGGGAGGAGTTAATTTGCATATTCATGGCTCCACTTATACTAAATGATGCAAGGGTGTAGGGTTACATTCAAGCTATAATGCATGAAGAATTTTTCACAGGGAAAAAAAAACTTTTAAATATGTAATTTTGGCAATCAGAGATGAGTTTTAAGGGATAAAATGATTGACTTCAAAATCAAAGGTGGGTGAGAAAAAATTATTTTCTCTATAAAAACCTTTAAATATGTCAACAAAATTTGTTTTGAATCTGGCTTTATCCATATATTATTGGTTCTGGAATATTATGCAAATGAATGCATATTTGATTAGATAATTAGCATATTTAAACAAAGCAATTTTTAATGTGATCAACCAACTGGGAAAATATGGCGATATCTTTTTTCTACCTTAAAGGGATCATATGACGGTTCTAAAAAAGAACATTATTTTGTGTATTTGGTTTAATGCAATGTGTTTATGCGGTTTTAGGTTAAACAATTTTTGTATTTTACATATGTAGCACATTATTGCTCTATGCCCTCCTTTCTGAAATGTGTACATTTTTACAAAGCTCATCATTCTGAAAAGCGCGGTGTGCTCTGATTGGCCAGACCATATTTGGAACATTAGCTCGCAAAGCAATATTGACAGATGATAATGTCGGTCCTACCTTATCAATTCGAGCTCGAATCGGATCCAGATGATGCAGATGTCCAAGCTTCAGACTGGACCAGAACTTATAGATTGGCAAGTTTGCATTTGTTATCATAGAACGACAAACAAGCACTACTCTATACTGCTCAAAACTCACGTTTGAATAGCCAGTAGCGCATTCTTAAAAAAATGAAGACATACTTACAGACTGTGTCTTTGAGTCAGAAGAGCCAGACTGTACTTGCAACGATGGAACTGCCCCACTTTTTAGAAATAGGCTTTGTGCACAACCGGCCTTGTGCTCTCCCAGGTATTAGAAACAGTCCTCTGAAAAATCATCAAATATTTGTGTTGTACTGTTCTGGAGCAGTGATGTTAATAAAGATTAGCCAGTGTTTTCTAATTGTGTCCTATTTTGGAAGGCCAAGGAAAAACAGCGTTTCCACGACATGGTGGCGCAGGCGAGAATAAAAGTCACGCCTTCTTTCTTTGCGTATGCATTTGGGGCGGTGTTATGAAACTCTGCCCCCACATATTGACGTAGAGATGGGGGTGTGTTTGAACGAAGCGATTTAGGAAGGCGTGACTCAGCCTTAACTTTTACAAAGAATATCTCTTTGAATTTGAGACTGAGCTTTTTAACTCTGCAGATCTTATACATGCACAAACAGCTATAACACTAGCCTGGATGCCAGCCGAACTTAGCCCCACCCACAAAAAATTTCGGTCGGGAAGTTCGGTCTGGCCTCGATCCATAGAGGAGTGATTATGCCCGTACAGAAACTGTTCGGACCAATGAAATCATCAGGGCGGGTTTTAGACGATGGCGGACAGATGATCAACAGTAACGTATCATGCACGTCATCAAAGGGGCTTGGGTTATATTTGTTCAAATCCTAAACGGAGAGCTTGTTTGTATATGCATTCACCTTCACTATTTCTCTTAGAAATGATGATCATGTTGGTAAGTACTCTGTGTATCCTTAAATTATTTTTTTTACAACACCGGCATCGTTTATTCCAGCACACGTGCAGACAGCTTTGCCAAGTTTTTACAACAAAACCCGCCAACTACTAGTCCAAAACTTCTCAAGGGGGTTTTCTGGGGGGAAAAAATGGCGTTTGGGGTGTAAAATGTTTATTTTGGCAAGGTTGCCTGCTAAAATTTGCATTCATGGATCACATAATAGTCACTTCAACCCGCGGAACAAAAACGCAGACTTGGCAACAGTGCAGTTGAGTTCGGTTGACATTTGACAATGCGTCGCTTTGTTGCTCTGATTGGTTGTTGGTCTGTCCAATCGAGGTCTTTCCTGGTTGGGTTGAAACACGCCCCATAATCACAGCCCAATGGAGCATCAGACTCATATTCTGACTAGAGCTGATTTTGACCACGTCAGGCTAATACAACACACTAAAGAGAAAGGAAAACAAGAAATCTCACACTATGACCCTTTTAAAAAGCAAAATGTATTCTAAATTTTGGTTCAGAGCAGCAATGTGCAATTTAAGCTTTTGATCTCCATTAAAACTTGCTAAATGTCTGCCCGATATTTCTAGACGCATTTATCTTTATGGAATTAAGCTAATCCTGATGTTTATTTGATTTATTTTAATGTTTGAGTCTGTCAGTGAGAGGCTTCTAGACCCGTTTCTGTTTTAATAATCAGAAGCTTCTGGCTCTGGAAGTGGAATAAAGTCTTTGCCAAAAGGAACGCAGCAGATTTGAATAAAAACCCAGATACGTAAGCAAAGTTGCACATCTGCTGTTTAAAGAGACTCAAAGATTAATTTTTTTTTTCCTACATGAGCACATTTTTGCGCAATTAAAGGATGGCTTTTAAATGGCTGTCATAGAGAAAAAGCATTTTACCATGACAGTGTATACAGCTTAACAGTGTAGTTCAGACCAGCAGGGGCTAAAAAACATCAGATATTCAGCTCTAATCTGTTTTGATCTGATGAGGTTAAAATGAACTCCCTCTCTTAAGATTCAAGCAAACGGCTCCGAGTCATTTATGTCAGCATGCATCACATGAGATGAAATGATGGAGAAAGACGATCCTGAAACTATCATCTTCATCTGTTATGACAGGTGCTGTTTAATGCTCAGGCTGGTTTGGTGCTTAGTGCAGGCAAACCGAGTGACTCTGGATGAGCGAACACCTGCAGATCAGCTAGAAAACACATGGAAGATGCTGATCTGTTAAACGGTTGAGTGTCTGCAAGAGTCATGGAAACACAGAGAAAATCAGAAGTTTCTGTACATTTGGGAAAGCTCGTTTCTGAAAAGAAAAAGTTCCCACAAAGCTGGGAGCATGAAATTGTCCAAAATGTCCTGGCATACTGAAGCATTAAGAGTTTCTGGAACATAGGGGCCAAACCCAACCCCACACCTTCCCCCTCCACTAAACTTTACACTCAGCACAATGCAGTCAGGCAATTCCCGTTCTCCTGCCCATCACTAAAACCCAGCTCATCTGAAGGCCACAGAAGTTTGGAGGTCTAAAGCTGTTGACTCTGCAGAAAGTTTGTGATTTCTGCTCACTGTGACCCTCAGCATGCGCTGACCCCGCTCTGGGAATTTAAAAGCCCTATCACTTCGTGGCCAGTTGCTTTTGTTCCCAATGGCTTCCACTTTGTTATAATCCCACTAACAGTTGAGCGTGGAATATTTAGTATAGTGAGGAAATGTCAGGAATGGACTTATTTCAATAAATAAATGTTTTTTTTTTAAACTGGACATTCGGAGAACATTCAGAAATAACATTTTCATTATGGGATTGTTAGCAAAATGTTCTTTGTATATGAAAATGATTTCCATATATTTATATAGGATTTCTACTCCAAGGTATTTAACAGATTACCATAGCATTACCATGACTCAAACTCCAAGCAGCAGTTTTATAAAAATATACCTCAAAATTCACTATATTTGTTGCATATGAAATACTAATAAGAACAAAAACATTAAACTTTTTACATACAACATCTGTTTAAAAAACAAACATGAAAAAAACTTCATGACTTTATGTATTAGCTTTATAACCCCAATCTGTTTTGTTGCACTGTTGCTCTGGGCCCTGAATGTTACTTTAATGAGTCATTATAAACGTCTCTAATATCTTAAATCTCCAATATTAAAAATGCCTGAAGCACCCGAGACAAAGGAAAGAATAATCTGAATGTTCACAGAGGTGAAAATACTCTGTCTCGACCATCCATTGTGTTTTGACAGTTTTTTGCTTTTTCAAAGCGACCTCTCAACCTTGAAAAGGTTTTACGTGGCTCTTTGGAGTAAGTGTGTTTTATAAAGGCCATAAATCTTCATGTGTCCTCTGTAAATCACAGCTTCTATTTAGTGTTTAGCTCAGAGATCAGTGTCAAAACACAAGCACATGTAGAGAGCAAAAGGTTCATAAAACTCGATTGTGCAACAGTTTCCAACTTCCTATTTGGACAAGGTTAACTGAACTCTTAAAGTGCTTTGCTGGCCTTTACTTGGTTTAACTGGCCAACTGAAGTGCCATAAACCTCTGGACAGATCAGATTATCCAGGCTGGGAGACCAGCTATAACCACTTAAAGGGATAGTTCACCCAAAAATTAACTCATTAACTCCTCTCCCTAATGTCGTTCCACACCCGTAAGACCTCTGTTCATCTTCACACACAGTTTAAGATATTTTATATTTAGTCCGAGAGCGTATGCAAGTGTATGCACACTATACTGTCCATGTCCAGAAAGGGAATAAAAACATCATCACAGTAGTCCATATGAGACATCAGTGGGTTAATTAGAGTCTCTTGAAGCAGAGAAAATACATTTGGGTCCAAAAATAACAAAAACTACGACTTTATTCAGCATTGGCTTCTCTTCTGGGTTTGTGTTCAATCCTCAAATAAAGATTCAAACGGTTATGAATCAGTGAATCGATTAATGATTCGGATCGCCAGTGTCACGTGATTTCAGCAGTTTGGCAGTTTGACATTGGCGATCCGAATCATGAATCATGAAACCGTTTGAATCTTTATTTGAGGATTGAACACAAACAAGGAAGAGAAGACAATGCTGAATAAAGTCATAGTTTTTGTTATTTTTGGACCAACACTTGGATGCCCTTTCGGACTAAATATAAAATATCTTAAACTGTGTGTGAAGATGAACGGAGGTCTTACGGGTGTGGAACGACATTAGAGTGAGGAGTTAATGACAGACATTTCATTTTTGGGTGAACTAACCCTTTAAGGGTGTTTTGTAATTTTTTTTAATCAACACACCAGACTTTCTTTTACTTCAGCTATTAAGTTTCCCCCTTGAAAAAATATATAATTTATAGTATACTTACGTTGAAATGTTTGGGTTTGGTAAAATTGTTTTTTGAAAGAAGTCTCTTCTGCTTAGCCTACTAAAGGTGCATTTATTTTAAAATATTATTACAATGTAAATCAGCTGTTTTCTATGTGAATTTATTGTATGTTTAAAGCTGAATTTATCCTCATTACTCCAGTCTTCTAGCCTGACGTGGTCAAACTCAGCTCTAGTCAGAATATGAGTCTGATGCTCCATTGGGCTGTGATTATGGGGCGTGTTTCAACCCAACCAGGAAAGACCTCAATTGGATAGACCAACAACCAATCAGAGCAACGAAGCGACGCATTGTCAAATGTCAACAGAGCTCAACTGCACTGTGATGCCAAGTCCGCGTTAAAAACTTGGCAACCCTGTCTGCACGCGCTGGAATAAACGATCGTTGCTGGTGTTGTAAAAAAAGAAATAATTTAATGATACACAGAGTAGGCCTACTTACCCAACATGATCTTCATTTCTGAGAGAAATTGTGACGGTGAATCCAGATACAAACAAGATCTCCGTTTAGGATTGATGATGTGCATGATTACGTTACTGTTTATCATCTGTCCGTCATCGTCGAAAGCCCGCCCTTGATGATTTCACTGGTCCTAACAGTTTCTGTTCAGGGATAATTACTCCTCTATGGATCGAGGCCAGACCGAACTGCTCCACCTAAAAATGTTGTGGGCGGGGCTAAATTTGGCTGGCATCCAGGCTACCAGTCTTCTGTGATCCTTCAGAAATCCCATATGCTGATTTGCTGCTCAAGAAACATTTATGATTATTATTAATGTTGCAAACATCTTAATATTTTTGTGGAGACTGTTTCAGGATTCAATGATTAATAGAAAGTAATAAACAACATGTTTAAAACATAAATATTTTGTAACATTATAAATGTCACTTTTGATTAAGTGGTCTTGCTGAATACAAATAATTTTGAACGGTTGTGTATATGACAAAAGCCATAAAATCTCCTTTATGACCACCAAACAACTGACCAGAGAGAAAAATCAAGGAGTTAAAATAACGTCAGCTTCAGGTGATGGAGGAATTCTTATGTCTTAAAGTTAAGAAAATTGCCAAATATAACGCATATTCATAAAATATATGCATGGTCAAGTGCCTTCCGTGTCACAATAAAGACGCTAAAGGTGCCCCAAGGCGTCATGTTTCGACGCGCTGGGTGTTCCATTCATTTCAGTGAGAAACCTTTGGCGTCATACACAGACGCGCTGGGTATTAGTAATGTTATCGTCATGGTGAAATTGTATTCGTTTATAATTTTGCCATTATGACATGTTGGAGTGTGTTTTTCAATTTAATCAGCAAGCATAATTTTATTTACATTTATTTTATTTACGCTATTTAGACATGCTTAACATGTAACCCAACCCCATCCCATCCCTAAACCTACCCATTTGTCTGAACATGATATAAAACACAGGATATAGCCTGACATATACGACTGCATACACAAGTTATTCAAAAAAGTTAAATAATCCAAGTTTTCCGAGGCCAAACGATTGATTTGTATGAAGAAAATCCCCAAAAGCGATCAGCATCTCCATCCGCAGAAGATCATCAACAAACACAATCAAATTTCAAATATTGGCACCCGATACGTGAGATTTCATAGTGAAATTGCATTGGCTCTCGTATGTCTTGTGACCAATTGCGTCATTACGTCAGCATTGATTGTAAAATGTCATTGGCTCTCGTGTGTCTTGTGATCGATTGCGTCATGCTCAGGAGTCTTTTGAATTATTTGAATGAGATATGAATGAGTTCGTTCACGGGGCAGCGGGATCATCATTTCAGCGATTAAAACATCAAGATCGACTCTGTTCTTCACATGAAGACATCGTATGACTTCAGAAGACTTGGAATGCAACATGAGTTAATACTTTTATACTGCTTTGGTCAGTTTTTGCAATAAATACCTGTGACTGTACATTTATTTGCCTGTTACGTGTTTTATATTGTTGAGAGTGTGCAGGTTTAGGGTAGGAGTGGAGTTAGTTGCTCCAAAATATAAAAGTAGCCTTTAAATATTAATAAACTCATGTCTGCTTTTATAAACGCAAATAATTAAATGCGTCTGTTTATGACGCCAAAGGTTTATCATTGTAATGAATGGAGCACCCAGTGCGTCGCAAAATGACGCCCAGGGGCACCTTTAGCGTCTTAATTGTGACGCGGAAGGCACTTGACTATGCTTCGGATTTTGACGCCTTGGGAGTGAGAACGGGTTGGTATATCAGCACGGCTGTGATTCTGCTGTATTTAATCACTGATACACAGCCATATCGCATGGTTACAAGTGTGATATTGCATTAATTTCAAAGGCACAAGTGTGCAAATAAATCAGAAACAACAATGGAGTGTCTTTAAAATCTCTTTTGTGCAAAACTACTTCCTTTTGCCACTGATTCAAATTTCAAGTTGACGGTTTGACAATCGAGCCCAAGCCTCCGTTACTAATTCTGAAACGTCACTTTAGATCTAGTAACGAAGGAATGCTGAGCCGCTTCATTGAAGATTTGTGTTTTATTTATAGAACAGTATTATGAGAAAGAGCTCGATAACGATAATACATATACCTGCATCTGATATAGCATTTGCTCTTTAGGTTGATGTCCATAATATTATATCCATTAAAACATCAGATTGAATGTCAGTATCTTTATCCTTTTAAAAGAGTGATTACAACCAGTCACTCATAAAGACAGTCTTTTCTGCCATCTAATGGTGGAATAATGTAATTATCAATGAAGTTGACGTTGCAATCATGTTGTAAAAGACAATAGGAAATAAACACAAGCAAACAAGTCAGTCTAATGTACAAAAGCAGTAGCCTAGAAATCTAGACGCACCCTAGCGGCAGCAAATTGAATTTGCCCGCAAGTGTCGTCTAGGAACTCTCAATACCCTTCTGAGCTGTATTCCCCTCACTCTGGACGGGCCAATCACATCGTGTATAGAGTCGGTGGGCGGGGCCATAATGACGATGGCCGAGTTGCGTTTGTGTGCTTCTAGTAAACACAGAAACTGGCGAACGGCGGTCTTTCGAATCAGCTTTGACCGCGACTCTGGAAGACTTGGAGTTAAGCTTTTCTCTGAGAAAAGAACAAAGAACGACACTGAAGTCATTCTTAAGAAGGGAAGATGTGTTCAGAGTTTAGCCGACCGGATACGGCGAATGTTTAATCTGTCAGCGAGCTCTGCTTCACCTTCGTTGCTCTGGTTGGTTGTAGCGCTATCCTATCGCGTGCAGAGGGAGTTTGAAAGACAACCGTTTATCCGCCCCTCGGATTGAGCTGCCAATGGTGAGTTTCCAGACCAAACATCTTGATGTGGGTCTGGCTTGTCAGGCTACAAAAGCAGCACTCTAGTAGCCCATATAGGACTTAAAAGGTAAGGTCACCCAAAAATGTAAATTACTCATGCTCAAGTCATCCTAGGTGTTTATGACATTCTTTCAGACAAATAAAATCAGAGTTATATTAAAAATGTTCTGGCTCTACCAAGCTTTGATGGCAGTGAATGGTTGGGTCATTTATGAAGTCCATAAAAGTGCATCAATCCATCATATAACTGCACCACACAGCTGTGAGGGTTAGTAAAGGCCTTCCGAAGTGAAGTGGCGCGTTTGTGTAAGAAAAATATCCATATTTAAAACTTTAAAGTTTTAAAATATTTAATATTTTACTTTAAATAAACTTTAAATAAAAAATATATATATTTTGGTTGAAATTTCTTACTTTACTTTCCAGTGCCAACCCCCCAACATCTAACAAAATTTAAAGAGTTAAGAATAAATATTAAATGACCATTCCAAGTTCTATACAAGTTGATCTTAAATTACTTGAAAAGAAAGAGTCATTTCAATTCATCTTCATCTTAATTTATCATTATTTTTGACACTTCATAGACGGAAACCAAACATTATGCATAACAAATAATTCCGTCTAGCAACAGTGCAAAACCTTTTTCACTTTATGAAACACTTTAAGTGTAAATCAAAACTCAAAACAGAAAGTCCAAGAGCACAATGAGGTCTGTAATACCCATCCGTTAGTATTCACATTTATCTCATCTGACGCAGGACCAGTTAGTCGGATGTGGCTGGAAATCGGCCATCTTTGCACATTGGCACTGAGTTCTGCAGTCTTTGAGCCAATCACCTGAGGCGTGAACATCATGTGACTAATGACACTAAATTAGCTACAATGATTGGCTGATGACAATCCAGAAAGATGCTTTTCACAGTCATGATCTATGATGTCCGATCAGCATTAAAGAACCCAACAGCAATGTTGGATAAAACAGGTATGAACCAAGTAGATATTCTATACATACTTTAAGAAAACATAACAACAGCTCTAACATTAGAACAGCTGAACCAATAAACACACAACCACATGGAAAAAACACTAAAGCTGGAAGTAAATCAACTACATTATTCTGCATGTTGGGATCTAAACTGTTAGATGCGATTACAATCATGGTTATGACCAGAATTACTGTGAGCGTCACTCCAAACAGAGCGGTGATCACAATCACACACAACATCATGAGCTCTGCACCAACTGCACAAAACATGAATAACAGAAATAATTCTCGTACGTTCATTTTTTTGAGCTCAAATGATAACTTTAAAAACGCAAAAGCACCGACTGTGACTCCAATAGCAGCAAAGCATGCTAGGAAAACATCAGAAAAAGTCCTTATGCCAGCGACTGATCCAAGGGTCACTCCTAAACCTACTGTAAATAAAAACTCTGTTGTGATGTTTCCCATATTAGCTCCCTTGCGCATTGGTAGATGCCTAATAAAGACAGTCGCGACTGTGGAGCACAGAGCCAAATTTAGCGCAAACGCAACATGTGGACCCAAAGCATTTCTGGAAGATGCCATAAATGTCACGAGTCCAGCTAAAGTTGCCTGAAAAATTAACATTTTGACCTTCCTTTCAGTAGCCAGAACAACTGCAGTCAGCGAGACGATCAGGCTCCACCCGACCACTCCTAAAGTGTCAGACACTGCAGATGAAACCTGATTATCTTCAAGTTTGCCGCCTATTTCTTTTAGTCTTTTCAAAAGTTCCAGCCTTTCGGCTTCTAACCGCTGGGTCTCATTCAATCCGGAGTGAAATTTTCCTCCATTGAGCCAAACTAGCTTGTGTATTTCTGCTAGGAGAGCGGCTGTTTGAGCAGGTTTGGGTTCAGAGTCTCGGATCATGTGAAATCTGCCTCCACATGCGTTGATCATTTCTCCAGCGATCCCTCTGGACGCTCCTGTCAGACGTTCCTGCTGATTTTGCTGCAGAAGAACAATGCAGTACTGCAGAACTTCTGCTCCCAGCAGCTCCTGGGCTCGGCTCACAATATCACACTGCTCTGATTCTTGATCTTCCAGATTCAGGAGCATTAAAACGGCGTGAGGTCCAGGAGCCGAGAGGAACAGCGCTGTTGTGAAGCTCTGTCTCGCTGTGTCCTCCTCACAGAGGTTTGGTCCAGTGACCAGCATCATTCTACGGCCCTCGTCTGTCATTACTGGAGTCTTTACAATCTCTCTGTCCTCCTGTCCACCGTCTGTCCTTCCTGACAGAATCTCTGCAGCGCTCAATCTGGAGTCGCCTCGCATTCCCACAATCAGGACTCTCAAATCAGCATCACGAGAAGCTGGAAAAGAAAAGTAAATGAAAATATCATTGCACCGTTGATCTTCTTTAGCTTCAGTATGCCCAGCTCAAACAGCAATGCACATGAATAATTATGATTGAGACCGTCATACACATTATAACCAGAACACTATTGTAACAAAACCTTGTGAATTTGTTTGGTTTAGTTGTTGTTTCAGGATGTTGTTGTGGGGAGCAGATCCAGAACAGTTCTGACCAGCAGAGTCAAGTTTGCTTTTTAGTGTTGATCTCCACATATGATGATAAAGTGAATAACACTGATGATCTCTTCATCACGGCTCCTGTTAGTGGGTGGGATGTATTAGGCAGCAAGTGAACAAACCTCAAAGTTAATTTGTTAGAAGCAGGAAAAATGGGCAAGCGTAAGGATTTGAGCGAGTTTGACAAGGGCCAGATTGTGACGGCTAGACGACTGGGTCAGAGCATCTCCAAAACTGCAGCTCTTGTGGGCTGTTCCCGGTCTGCAGTGGTCAGTATCTATCAAAAGTGCTCCAAGGAAGGACCAGTGGAGAACCGGCCAAAGGGTCATGGGCGGCCAAGGCTCATTGATGCACGTGGGGAGCGAAGGCTGGCCCGTGTTGTCCGATCAAACAGACGAGCTACTGGAGCTCAAACTGCTCCAGAAGTTAATGCTGGTTCTGATAGAAAGCTGTCAGAATACACAGAGCATCTCAGTTTGTTGCGTATGGGGCGGCATAGCCGCTGACCAGTCAGGGTGCCCATGCTGACCCCTGACCCCGCCGAAAGCACCAACAGTGGCACCTCTGTGGAGGGCATTTCTCTCTTCTTTTTTTTTTTCATGGCACATTTTGTTTCTTTGTATGAAGCCTAAATGTCCAATGACTTGTTTGCATTATTTATGAATTTTATTTTTTGGGATCACTTTACAACAAGGTCTCATTTGTTAATGCATTAACTAACATGAACAAACAGAGAGCAATATTCTGTTAATGTAATTTCATAAATATGGTTATGTCAGTGCATTAATGTTAACAGATACAAATTTGGATCCTAAAAATGTCTTAACATTAAGATTAACATTAACTAGGATTAATAAATCATGTATTGTTCATTCACTGTTAGTTAATTTTAACTATTTGTTACAAAAGAACCCTTTTATAAAGTGTGACCTTTTTTCTTTGCTTTTTTTTTTGTTTGATAAAGAAAGTTAGCTGTGTTAAATTAAGAGTGTTAAAGTGAAGTAATTTTGCTCTGGTTCAAACTAGCCTACTGTATTATATGGTTTGATTTATGTTGAAGTGTTTGGGACATTTAGATTTATCAGCCAATAAATCGGTTACTGGCTTTTAAATGTACATCCCTTTCAGAAAATAATACTTAAAATAAAAGTGAATGATCTACTAACTTTACAGTGTTTGGTCTCAATTTTTGGTTTAACCCTCTGATGCATGGTCATTTATTACAATAGGTGGTTTAAATTACATATTTGCTTACCTACAGTTTGCCATTGGATTGTATTAAGCCTACATTACAAACTCTGAATGCACGGTGTCCATTACAGTGGTCAAAATGATTTATTTTTGTTATTACTTAAAAAAAGAGAGAGGTGTGTGATAATAATGCGTGCATACGAAAAGTAGAGAGCAAACACTCATTTAAATGATACATTGTACATTACCTTCAGCATGTATAGATGTGATGAGAAATACAAGAATCAGTTTGAAGAGCCATTTTGGTTCTGTCCTGTTTAGTTTCATTTTTCAACCTGGAGATTAAAGCCACCATTAATCTGTGAGTTTAAAATGTATTAAGCATAACTGTGAAGCTTATTTACTTACAGCACGACCGTTACATGTAAAGGCACAGACAGAAGATGAATCCTGTTTGTTTGCGTTCACTTTGTACTGTGAAAGTTTCACTTTTGATTCTGTTTGCCTGACTCGCAGCTGCAGCTATATTTAGCAGGGAGTCTTACGTCCACTCAATGTCACGGTCGAACAATTTGGGAGAGTTTTCAACCAGCACTTTAACACAACTAGTGCTCCAGCCTCCGGCACTTTTAGTATACTTAACATATCAGAACCGAAGGCAAACACCGGCAGAGTAAATACGTTTTATATACTCAAAAACCAATCAGAACTTTCATTTCAGCCGTGCGGAATACTTCCTAACCAATCATATTTCCTGTTTTATATGAAGGGGCGGGGCTTGGGAGCGTCACTGTCAGTGGAGTCCAACTGAACTCTGGACTGTTGAGTGCGCCTCAGAGGAGAAATACCCTGGTAAAATATCGCGGAAATATCATTGTTTGATTATAAATATTACAGTAAGCTTACTGAGAAACAATGTCACTGACAATATTTCTGCTTCTAGTGTAGTAGGCTAGCATATTTTCTGACTTAGAACTAGCATTGATGATTTGCGAATGAATCACTCTTGAATCGGTTCATTTTTTCTGATTCAGTGATTCAGATAGCTCACTCACGAACTAAATCGTTTGTAACAGGTTCACACTGATTTTAAATACCATGAAATCACTGTGTTTTAGATATACATTATAAATATCGTGCCAAGTACCAAAATATTACCATCTGTATACCATATTGCCAGAGTAGGCTCTGTGAACGGACATTTTAAGTCATTTTATAGACTTGTGGTTGTTAAATATTTTGGTTTTCATCATAAAATTGTAGCATAGTTCATTTAAATTGAATGAAATTTTATTTAATGACAAAAATGTAATTTAAACCACAGATTTTTAAAATAATTTACCATGCATCAGAAGGTTAAACCAAAGGTTTTTTTTTACTTATATTAGCTAAAATATTATCAAATATTGTTTGCAGTCAATGTTCTGAGCAAAATCCTCTAAGTTTATAAGATAATCCTAAGAATTTAAAACATTATAAATAATATGTTTAATTATAATTATTATAAATTAAGTTTGCTTTGTAGTGTTAATAAGGTGCTAAATTGTGTCACTTGTGATTTTGTGACTTGAACTATAAATGCATGGAAATACAAATACAGAAACACCAAAACTGAATTATGTCCATAGCACATAAGGCAGTCTTCAACTTGTAAATCACAGGAAGAGGAAAGTTAAAAAAAGGCTGTAACAAGGCAGAGACATGTTTATATGCATTTTGTTTTGTGATTTCACCGGAAAGAGTAGAGTCTTTCTCCGCAACAGCATTAAGCGCAAGATTGAGGCACTTGTCTGTGTGTGAAGTACACGGGCCAACGTAAACCCCGGCTACTTTGATTTGATTGGCTATCTCAATCACATTGTCGTTGACAAGCGCTATTAGACCACTGAGGCAAACCAGACTAAAATTTAACTTTTAAACCTTTTTGTCATCCTAACAACAACGTACAGAGACGTACTTTACAAAGACCACATGTAATGTTTTGAGAGCACTTTTTTTCTTTCTCGAGAGCTCTGTTTACTTATTTGTCCTTATGTGTTGTGGAGTGTTCTGTGTTGTGTGTTTTTGTATTAGATGCCATAGTCATTGCACTGTAAAACAAATTTACCTACGGGTACAATAAAAGTAACCTAACCTAACCAGAGTGCTGCATAATGAGGTGCAGCTGTGCAAGATTTGCAAATATTGGGGGCGGGACAATTTGGCCATTTCTAATTATTGGGGGGTGACTTGTACCCTCAATGTCTATTGTGGCTACGGCCCTGGTTAAAAATGAAAAGATCAGAAAATATTATTTGAATTAAAAGTAAATTATCCACTAACTTTAATGTGGTTGGTCTCTGATATAATTGCCTAAGTAAGCCATTTTTTCGGTTTAACCCTCTAATGCATGGTCATTTATTACCAATAATATGTGGTTGAAAAATAAACATATGAAATTAAAATGACATATTTGCTTACCTACAAATTGCCATTGACTTTCATTAAGCCTACATTACAAACTCTGAATGCATGGTGTCCACTTACAGTGGTCAGATTTATCTTTTGTTATCAAAGGTAAACTACAATAAATGGTTATAATTTAAAAATAAATCTGCACAAGACTTAGTCTAAAAGAGAGTCGTGTGATTTAATACTGCATGCATCAGAACAGTTAGAGAGCAAACACTCATTTAAATGATTGTAATTTGTACATTACCTTCAGCATGTATGGATGTGATGAGAAATACAAGAATCAGAGTGAAGAGAGATTTTGGTTCTGTCCTGTTTAGTTTCATTTTTCAACCTGGAGATTAAAGCCACCGTTAATCTGTGAGTTTAAAATGTATTAAGCATAACTGTGAAGCTTATTTACTTACAGCACGACCGTTACATGTAAAGGCACAGACAGACTTTCACTTTTGAGACTGTTCACGTGATTCCACAGCAACAACTATATTTAGCAGGGATGAATGTAACAGCATTTTTAGTGAGTTTGGTTTACAACGCATATCAGAACTGAAAGCACAGGAAGAAGAAAAATATTCAGAGGAACTTTAATTTCAGCTGGCTTATTTCCTAACCAATCATATTTCCTGTTTCAGATGAAGGGGAGGGACTTGAAAGTGTCGCTGTCAATCAATCACTGACATCCAACTGGACTGTTGAGTGCGCCTCAGCAAAATACTGCTGTACTCTGGTAATAAATATCCTTGTTTGATGATAAATAGTGTATACTGACAGGGAAACATTGTCACTTTTTATCAGTGTTGTGCATTTTTTGACGCATGTTTATAATCAGAACTATCGATTATTGACTATAGGCCTTTATTAAAGGGGTGGTTGCATGCGATTTCCCTTGTTTAACTGTAGTTAGTGTGTAATGTCGCTGCTTGAGCATAAACAGTATCTGCAAAGTTACAGCGCTGAAAGTTCAATGCAAACAGAGATATTGTCTTATAAAGTTACGGCAGTTTATTGCCTACAAAAATGGCCGGTTTGGACTACAACAAGCTTCTTCCTGGTTTGGTGACATCATAAACCCTCGCTAGTCTCCGCGGATGTGACTTCTGCCCGTATTGGGAAGGGGCGTGGCGTTTCCATGACAACCTGTGCTTGGCACTTCAGCCAATAAAAATACAGGAAACTACATTTGGCCATCTGACCAATCTAAGCCCATTGCGTTTCTCAGAGGGAGGGGCTTCATAGAAGCAGGAAGCAGACGAGCCGTTCATAGGACAGACAGCGGTGTGGAATAAAGGGAGAATAGAAGAAAAATACAGCGTTTAAAAAAAAAAAAGAAGCATTAAGACCAGAGTTTCCGCTAGAAAAAAATGGTGCCGGTCAAAGTGACCGGCAGAGGTTTCGTTTTCCGGACATTTTGATGATATGCCGGTCAAAAATTCCTGAAAGCAGTTTGTGTAACTTAAAAAAAACACATAATCAGGCCGTATATGCAACATGTTTATTAGCCTAACTTTCAAATAGACGAAAAAAAAACATGAACGTCCGATTGGCGTCAATCAACCAATTTTTTTAACTCATAGGCGTAATTTGCGGGTGGGACATGTCCCCACCACTTTTTTATCTTGCTTCACGGATTAACCTAACTAATACAAACAAAACATCTCTGGTTAACTAGAAGAGTATCATTGTGTTTGTTTGTTAAATAAGAGGCGATCTGGCGCTCGTTGCCGCTGTTATCAGTGCTGCAGATTTCTCTCGCGGCTCATGCAGTCCTGACACAGACGAGCGCTTTAATCTAACGCTTAACGCCGTTGCAGAGACTTTCTGTTTGTTCCGGTCAGATCACGAAACAAAATGCACAAAAACTGTCCCTGCTCTTGATGTACAACCACTGATGGTATTCGGTTTTGATGAGAGAGAAAATAGGGCAGATTAGAAACGAGAACTTCTGACAAGTTTAACAGACTAGACCAGTGATTAAGCAAAGTGTGCAAATCTATATGTCTTTATTCACGTGAAAAATCTTGGCACAACACTATTGTGTTTAGATGCAATAATTAAACGCAATTAATAAATTTAATTATAAACTCAGTATGTCTCATTTAGTTGGTAACATTTAAATTGGCCACCGTGTGAAATGACAAAATCATATAATAGAATATAACAGTATAGCCTATACTGAACTGTAAGCAGGTAAGCACTACAAGATGTTTTTGAATGCATTAGAGAAAACGACAAAATTACTTATTCACAAAATTACGTGTGTGAATAAGTGCTACCTGTTTAAAATGTGCTTGCACCCGATCATATTCAGTAGAAGGTAAAAAAAAAAAAAAATCCCTTAAACTTTAACATCCCGCTCATGCCCATCGCCGTGATCATCTGTATCCAGCTGGTGGTTTACCGTGAGTTCTGAACACTGCACCATGTGCTTATTTAAATCTTTTCGTTTCTACACATATTAGGCTACATATTCCTCATGTCTGTGAGGCAAGCCTGCCGAGTTTCAGTTTATTTGAGACGTGCTTCAGTTCATGAGCAATGAAAGCGATGGCTTCCCCGACCTAGTCTACTTATTTATTTCGTATTTATTAAATATATGCAATTAACCGAAGAACCCTTTATTAAAATTAAGAGACAATTTGTACAAAACGAAAGAAAGGCTTTTTACAAAACAAAACTTAATATTAAACTAAATATAACCACCAAAATCATTTCTGACCCACATGCATCTTTGCACTTATAGCCTATCATAATCAGATGAAATCTAAAAATAATATTATAATATTTAAACATAAATATGAAGAAAAAAAAAACATTGTTTAAAGGCTACAACAAGTAGGCTATAGTAAGCTACAGATGTATGTCATGTCTGAGCTGGATTTGAACGAACATCATTTTACCGGCGGGTTCATGAGCGCGCGCCTGCGGATTATTGAGCTGATCACACCGGCTCCGCTCCGCTAATTAGTCTTTAAAGGCTCGTTCTCGATACTTACACGCTGGGCCGCATTAATGCACGGGCTTACCTGGGCTTAAGCCCAGGGCCCCGGGCTGGGGGAGGGCCCCGATGATGCCGGAAAATATTGTAACCGGATTTTATAATATGTTGGCTGTCCCTTTAAAATTACGCTTTATCGCGCTGAATGTACATGCTGGCTTTGCAAGTCCTGCTCGAGAAATGTCAGTCAAACCCTCTCACTCAATAAACCCTGGAATCATCAGTCACAGTGAGAGCTTAGAGCTCAAAAAATCAAGCCCGACCCTACCGAACCCCTTATTTTGTCCAAGCACGGCCCTGCCCGACACATTAACTGTAATTATGAGCCCGATTTAAACCCGACCATTTGTCAATACAAGGGCGTTCTTACGAGAAAGATCGAGCCTGTAATGTGACTCCGCTCAATAATCCGCAATAATCATGAACCCTCACCGGTAAAATGATGTTCCCTCAAAAGACGTATGTGAAAACTGGTGACACTTCTGTTCGATTCCGAGACAAGCGCACTCTTGAATATCACGCGAAAATGTGGCGCTTTCAGCCGCGCTGTATATCGCTTCAAATAAAGCACACACAAAAAAAACTATCAACATGCAAAATCGTAGTATTTCAGTAGCTAATCTATTAAGGTATAAAATAATGAAACTTGTTTAAAGTTGCATCAAAACTGTGCTAAAATATTCTGCCATGTAATATAGCAATATAGCCTAAGGCATAAGCTGATAATATGATATTTTTTTTAATGCTCAAATAAATGTGAGCACTGTGCATTTATACTGAAATATAGGCGCTTATTTTGATTTAACTTGTAAAGTAGCCTATACAAACAACAATGTATAATATTTAAATGCATCAAATAAAATGTTGACTTCTGTCCTTATTATATCATTTAAATAAATTAATATTCTTAGGGATTCAATAGAGAACACACTTTTTTTCTTTTAGTGAGTTTAATTTTTGACAGAACTGTTGCAATTATTTATTTCGACAACTAATTTAGAAAGTCTTTACTTTACTAACATTCAGTCTTTACTTTCTCAGTTGCAAGGTTTAGAAACAGTCCTTACAGACTAACTCAGAACTGTTGAAGAGTTAATTGATTATATAAAATTCAAAGAAGATTGAATAATTTAGGCCATATAGTTATCTGCATGTCTCATCCATGAAATATGCAACAATGGAGAACAAGCTATTGGGTTTTTGAGAACCAGAACCAAGCTGACTGAGCAGGGTAAACTTTAGCTATAATGTAAGCCTGGAGGTGGGGAATAACTCTAAGAAATGGTCAAATTCACTCAGTATTCCATGATCTAATTCACTATAATATCTCAATTACAATTAAGTACAAATTAACTAAAACAGTCCAGTATATAATAGTCAAACTAACTTTTATGTTGAAATAAAGGTTTCTGTGCCACCGCAGAATGCTTGCTGGCCCCTGCCTGGCCACCCCTATAAAAAAAATCCTGGCTCCGCCAGTGTGTGACAGCAATGTCTCGTAATATGTTCGCAAAACAAGAAAAACAGCGCAAGATAAAGTAGAACGTCAGAACAGTGATGGTGAAGGGGAAAAGGAATCACCACCATGTACCGGTAGGTTGAGATACAGCAGGCTAGCAGCAGATAGCTAGATATGATAGTCTATCAAAATAATTAACTCCTTTTAAACTTAACAACTTAGTTGAGCTCCCAGTAGTTAGCTAGCAACCACACTAGAGCTGTGGAATATAATAATTTTTATGTATGGCAATATTGATACAAAAAATTCTGCATTGGCTACATGTAATTAAATAGGCCTTATCGTACATGTTTCCTACGATAATCTTAAGAACATTTTGAGACGCCATGAATATGAAATAAAATGTGTTTTTAACATACTATCTCTGTATTTAAATATATATATATATATATATATATATATATATATATATATATATATATATATATATATATATATATATATATATATATATATATTAAAAGCACATTTTAGTTCCTATTCATGGTGTCTTTAAGTACCTGGAAGTGCACTTTTTTCACTTTTATTTGTGTATTTTATATAACAGACCTATAGATTTGGATGTTTTTAAATACCATTTATTCCCGTAAAATAAAAGGCTTTGTGATTAAAAAGATTAAGTAAAATTGAGAATGATTCAATGACAAATGCATATTTAACAGTCACTTGTTGCCACCTGGTGGGGTAAAAGGGGTGGGACCATAACTTTTAACGATTAATTATGCAGTTCCAATGGATGAAGGGCCCCTCAAGAGGTAAAAGCCCAGGGGCCCCTTATAGTCTTGATTCGGCCCTGCTTACACGGGCAGGGCCGGTCTCTCGGGAAGGGCTCGGGTAGGGTTGGGCTTTATTTTTTTGAGCCGATCTACGCTCTAGTTCTGGCGAAAAATGTAGTGCTGTGCCGGCCTGTTGTCATAAATTGTTCTCGTGATGGAGCGGTAGTGGAGCGCTCTCGGAGCGAGTAAAAACCACAACACTCCGACTTTTAAAAAAAGCGCTCGTCACTCCATTCAAAATCTCCCCGCTCCACTCCTCACTCCACTCCGCTCACATAGGCCTACTCTGCTTCGCAGGCTGTGGAGAATTGCAATCCTCCATAGCCACGGAGCGCTGTCATGACAGCGAGGGCATCACGTCGCAGGCTTACGGTATCGATAAGAGGCAGTTTTAATCTGACAATTTGACCGAAAAGATTTCATTTTGTCGGACATTTAATTTTTTTCCCGGCCAATGTCCGGTAATTACCGGACAACGGAAACCCAGATTAAGACATGTTATACTGCGCCCCATAAACACAACCAAGCCTAGAAAAAAAACACAGAACCACCGCTTTAAGTTCAACAGGTGCATATGACTCTAAGGCCCTGTCCCAAATGGCACCCTAAACCCTCTCGGTCTTCCTCTGAGTCCACACTTTCACGAAGTAATGTCGCTTTGACTGCCGGGGAAGAAGTCCACCGGTAACCCGCACAAGTGCTGCGTTCAAGTTCGTTTTTATTATGCCCTTAACTCGCTAACTTCCCTCCGTCTCGTTCACTCAGATGTACGTCATTGCTTACATTGCATAAGTGCCCACTACTGGCATAACCTTTGAAATGGCCTGAACTGGAACGTCCTAAGCCCTTGGGTTATCAAATACCTTGGTAAACCACAGTATTACCATTTCTGTTCAATATTACTGCCACAGTAGACTTTTTGAAAGAACTTGTAAAGGCATCATATGTAAGATTCTTGGATCCAAATATCATTAGAACATTGTTATATGTTGTTTAATTGTGTACTTACATTATCCCAAATGTTTCAGAGAATGTGTCAATCCAGAGAAATTACCAATTTTAACCAGTGCGCGGACCGTGCGTCGCCCATCAAAGCCATCATACCCATGATTTCAGATTTTATTTTGTAGAAACCATGGAAACACCAAAGACGCTTTAATGTATTATGTGTTTTATTAGACAGGTGAGCAACTGTTTGGATCATTTATGAACTGAAACGAATCATTGTTCTCCAAATCAACAGAGTTAGTCAAATTGTTTACATCTGGTGTTCTTGATTTACCGCACATGTGGTACCATGTTTTACCATGCCTAATATAATTTTGCTCACTGCAGTGTGAACAAGTGTCTCATAGAACGCACTGAGTAGCATTATAACATCACTTTAACACTCAAATGTGTGTAATATGATAAAACAGCGCTGCTTTACCCTACATACACAGGAGCAGAAGAAGCAGAAGCGCTCATCTGTGGCAGAATAAAACATCCGCCAAATCAAAGCATCATCAAGCTACCTCTAGCGGCAAACATTTTTTACATATAAAAAACATTATGGCATCAATGCCTTTGCTGACGTCGTAAAATTATAGCACATCACTATTATTGGGCATTTGTGGTCAATAGTTTTTTTTTCTGTTATATTTACAAAAATGTAAAATACATATGTATTTCTATATTCAGGTCCTTCTCAAAAAATTAGCATATTGTGATAAAAGTTAATTATTTTCCATAATGTAATGAGAAAAATTTAACTTTTATATATTTTAGATTCATTGCACACCAACTGAAATATTTCAGGTCTTTTATTGTTTTAATACTGATGATTTTGGCATACAGCTCATGAAAACCCAAAATTCCTATCTCAAAAAATTAGCATATTTCTTCTGACCAATAAAAGAAAAGTGTTTTTAACACAAAAAAAACTCATCCTTCAAATAATTATGTTCAGTTCTGCACTCAATACTTGGTGGGGAATCCTTTTGCAGAAATGACCGCTTCAGTGTGGCGTGGCTGCTGAGGTGTTCTGGAGGCCCAGGATGCTTCGATAGCGGCCGCAAGCTCATCCAGAGTGTTGGGTCTTGCGTCTCTCAACTTTCTCTTCACAATATCCCACAGATTCTCTATGGGGTTCAGGTCAGGAGAGTTGAGCACAGTAATACCATGGTCAGTAAACCATTTACCAGTGGTTTTGCCACTGTGAGCAGGTGCCAGGTCGTGCTGAAAAACCAAATCTTCATCTCCATAAAGCTTTTCAGCAGATGGAAGCATGAAGTGCTCCAAAATCTCCTGATAGCGAGCTGCACTGACCCTGCCCTTGATAAAACACAGTGGACCAACACCAGCAGCTGACATGGCACCCCAGACCATCACTGACTGTGGGTACTTGACACTGGACTTCAGGCATTTTGGCATTTCCTTCTCCCCAGTCTTCCTCCAGACTCTGGCACCTTGATTTCCGAATGACATGCAAAATTTGCTTTCATCCGAAAAAAGTACTTTGGACCACTGAGCAAGAGTCCAGTGCTGCTTCTCTGTAGCCCAAAAGTGTCTTGACCTGGGGAATGCGGCACCTGTAGCCCATTTCCTGCTCACGCCTGTGCACGGTGGCTCTGGATGTTTCTACTCCAGACTCAGTCCACTGCTTCCGCAGGTCCCCCAAGGTCTGGAATCGGTCCTTCTCCACAATCTTCCTCAGGGTCCCCTCACCTCTTCTCGTAGTGCAGCGTTTTTTGCCACACTTTTTCCTTCCCACAGACTTCCCACTGAGGTGCCTTGATACAGCACTCTGGGAACAGCCTATTCGTTCAGAAATGTCTTTCTGTGTCTTCCCCTCTCGCTTGAGGGTGTCAATGATGGCCTTCTGGACAGCAGTCAGGTCGGCAGTCTGACCCATGATTGCGGTTTTGAGTAATGAACCAGGCTGGGAGTTTTTAAAAGCCTCAGGAATCTTTTGCAGGTGTTTAGAGTTAATTAGTTGATTCAGATGATTAGGTTAATAGCTCGTTTAGAAAACCTTTTCATGATATGCTAACTTTTGAGATTTTGGGTTTTCATGAGCTGTATGCCAAAATCATCAGTATTAAAACAATAAAAGACCTGCAATATTTCAGTTGGTGTGCAATGAATCTAAAATATATGAAAGTTTAATTTTTATCATTACATTATGGAAAATAATTAACTTTTATCACAATATGCTAATTTTTTTAGAAGGACCTGAATATAAACACACACACACACACACACACACACACACACACACACACACACACACACACACACACACACACACACACACGGTGGGCCTGTACCATGATGGTAGTTTAACAAACTCAGGGTTACAGGATTAGTTTCGAGTTGACAAAACCAAACCATTGTATTCAGGCGTTGTTGGTCCCATAATGCTGATCATCAGCTTGCTCTGTCAACTCAGGCTTTGATCCTGAGTTTAGCTGTGACATCAGCAGTGAACAGCCAATCACACGCTGTGGAACTGAGATTCCCTTCTCGCGAGAGAAGCAGTGAGATTAATTTCTCTCTTCTGCAGAATATTACATGATTGAAAAAGAATAATTAAGAATAAAAAATAAAAATAAAAAGTTAATATGGCAATGAACACAGCTAAAAGCCAAACCACTTTAATGGTACCTAAAACCCAGGATTGGCACAAACTAAGCCTAAACAAATCTGGCTAGCCAGCTAAACCAGCTTCATGGTACAGGCCGGGTGTCTTGGTGTTGTTTCTGTTTCTTCTCCAAATTACTATTAATGTTCCTAAAAATAATGCTACATAAAACAAGTAAGAACTGACTAAGCTTTCTGTAAGTAGTTCGAAAAAACTCATCAGCAGCCCCAAAATAAGAAAGACTGAACCAATAAGCACACAACCACATGGCAAAACCAGTGTAACAATAGTAAAACCAATCACATTCTTTAGAGTTTCACTCTTTAAATGCCAATATGCCATTGTAAATCCTAATATTAGCAGCATTAATGTCATCTTCACACCAAGCAGAGCAAACACAGTCACAAACCCCATTGAAAGTGTCGCCCCAAAGGTACAACAAAGACTTAACCTGAGTGCACTGACTGGTGGAGATTCACGACCATGATTCATGATCTTTTTATTGTAAAATAGAAACACACAGGCCCCGATTATGACTCCAGGAGCTGCGTGACACGCTATGAGCACATCTGACCACGTCCTGACGCTGATAATTGTCCCAAAGACTAGAGCTGAACCAAGATTAAATATTACAATCAGTAATGGTGCGCCAGGAACAAATATAAACAATACAATTACTGCGATGGTTTGTCTCCAATCATTTATGTTGAATGTTCTCTGAATTTCTTCTGTTGTTAATTTAGTTGCAAATGATGTTATCAAGGCCAGATTTAGCGGTATAGCAACATCTGGATTCAGAACATATCTTAGACAGACCATAATTAATACAAGTAGAGCTAATTTTGCCCCAGAATATCCTTCAGTGTAAACAACAACAGCGGTGAGTGAAACAAGGAAAATCCATCGTAGGATTCCACCTGCACCTCCTAAAGTGTCATATAATACAGACAAGAGCTGCTTTTCTTCATGCACATCTCGACTCGTCTCTTCTGTTTTTAACTCTTGTGTCAATACTGAGTAAAACCCGTCAGCATTGAGCCAAACTAGCTTGTGTATTTCTGCTAGGAGAGCGGCTGTTTGAGCAGGTTTGGGTTCAGAGTCTCGGATCATGTGAAATCTGCCTCCACATGCGTTGATCATTTCTCCAGCGATCCCTCTGGACGCTCCTGTCAGACGTTCCTGCTGATTTTGCTGCAGAAGAACAATGCAGTACTGCAGAACTTCTGCTCCCAGCAGCTCCTGGGCTCGGCTCACAATATCACACTGCTCTGATTCTTGATCTTCCAGATTCAGGAGCATTAAAACGGCGTGAGGTCCAGGAGCCGAGAGGAACAGCGCTGTTGTGAAGCTCTGTCTCGCTGTGTCCTCCTCACAGAGGTTTGGTCCAGTGACCAGCATCATTCTACGCCCCTCGTCTGTCATTACTGAAGTCTTTACAATCTCTCTGTCCTCCTGTCCACCGTCTGTCCTTCCTGACAGAATCTCTGCAGCGCTCAATCTGGAGTCGCCTCGCATTCCCACAATCAGGACTCTCAAATCAGCATCATCATGAGAAGCTGGAAAAGAAAAGTAAATGAAAATATCATTGTACCATTGATCATCTTTAGCTTCAGCATGCCCAGCTCAAACAGCAATGCACATTAATAATTATGATAGAGACCGTCATACACATTATAACCAGAACACTATTGTAACAAAACCTTGTGAATTTGTTTGGTTTAGTTGTTTTTAGTTTGTGTTGATATGCACAGATCAGGCATAACATTATGAGCACTGACAGGTGAAGTGAATAACACTGATGATCTCTTCATCACGGCTCCTGTTAGTGGGTGGGATATATTAGGCAGCAAGTGAACATTTTGTCCTCAAAGTTGATGTGTGTGAAGCAGGAGAAATGGGCAAGCGTAAGGATTTGAGCGAGTTTGACAAGGGCCAGATTGTGACGGCTAGACGACTGGGTCAGAGCATCTCCAAAACTGCAGCTCTTGTGGGCTGTTCCCGGTCTGCAGTGGTCAGTCTCTATCAAAAGTGCTCCAAGAGGACCAGTGGAGAACCGGCCACAGGGTCATGGGCGGCCAAGGCTCATTGATGCACGTGGGGAGCGAAGGCTGGCCCGTGGGGTCCGATCAAACAGACGAGCTACTGGAGCTCAAACTGCTCCAGAAGTTAATGCTGGTTCTGATAGAAAGGTGTCAGAATACACAGAGCAGCTCAGTTTGTTGCGTATGGGGCGGCATAGCCGCTGACCAGTCAGGGTGACCTCTGACCCCTGACCCCGCCGAAAGCACCAACAGTGGCACCTCTGTGGAGGGCATTTCTTTTTTTTCCCCCATGGCACATTTTGTTTCTTTATATGAAGCCTAAATAATGTCCAATGACTTGTTTGCATTATTTATGAATTTTATTTTTTGGGATCACTTTACAATAAGGTCTCATTTGTTAATGCATTAACTAACATAAACAAACAGTATCATGTATTGTTCATTCATTGTTAGTTAATTTTAACTAATTGTTACGGGAAAAAAACCTTTTATAAAGTGTGACCTTTTTTCTTTTCTTTTTTTGATAAAGAAAGTTAGCTGTGTTAAATTAAGAGTGTTAAAGTGAAGTAATTTTGCTCTGGTTCAAACTAGCCTACTGTATTATATGGTTTGATTTATGTTGAAGTGTTTGGGACATTTAGATTTATCAGCCAATAAATCGGTTACTGGCTTTTAAATGTACATCCCTTCAGAAAATAATACTTAAAATAAAATGAATGATCTACTAACTTTACAGTGTTTGGTCTCAATTTTTGGTTTAACCCTCTGATGCATGGGTCATTTATTACAATAGGTGGTTTAAATTACATATTTGCTTACCTACAATTTGCCATTGGCTTGCATTAAGCCTACATTACAAACTCTGAATCAGGGTTCGTACACCTTTTCAAAGGTCAAATTCAAGCACTTTTCAAGCACTTTCAAGGTCCATTTTAAAGACTTTTCCAGCACCTAACACCGCTGTAAATTACATACCAATACATTGTCAAAATTATTATTTAGTGTTATAATCACATTAAAATGATGATAATGCTATAAACAGCCAAAATTGTGTTTCATAAAGCAGAAGGATCAGATATTTAACCAAACCACAAGTTTTATTTCTTTTAAATGTATCTCTGTCTAAGTAGACTTACTATCTAACCTGCCTTTGGGGTAATTGTAAAAACAATTACCCTAAACAAAATCACTCGACGGGTTCACTTAACTTTCAAATCATTTATTGAACATTTAAAAAATGCAAACATTTGTCTTTGAGGTAGACAGTCAATCAGATTCAGCTCATTGACCTTTTCTATTTTTAATTAATTTCTTTTTTGTGTGTGTATATCTATTAAAAGTCTAGGTAATCAAATATTTCTTCTGAAGAGATCACTTTATATGATAAAGCTTAAGCTTTTTTTCATAAACATTGATCAATTACCATTACAATTATCTCACAAATATGCTTAGCCTACAGTGCATGTTGTACAATGGGGTAATTGTGTTGCAGTCGCTTACATAGAGCAATAATAATAAACAAACTATTTAGTCAGATAGTTATTTGTTGTAAAAGCAATAATTACAATTTCAAGCATTTTTAAGCACTTTATCCAAAATTCAAGCACTTTTCAAACCTTGAAAACACAACATCAAAATTCAAGTCCTTTCAAGGATTTCAAGCACCCGTACGAACCCTGTCTGAATGCACGGTGTCCACTACAGTGGTCAAAATGATTTATTTTTGTTATCGAAAGCAAGACTGATTACTTAAAAAAAAGAGAGAGAGAGGTGTGTGTGATTTAATAATGCGTGCTTTCGAAAAGTAGAGAGCAAACACTCATTTAAATGATACATTGTACATTACCTTCAGCATGTATAGATGTGATGAGAAATACAAGAATCAGAGTGAAGAGAGATTTTGGTTCTGTCCTGTTTAGTTTCATTTTTCAACCTGGAGATTAAAGCCACCATTAATCTGTGAGTTTAAAATGTATTAAGCATAACTGTGAAGCTTATTTACTTACAGCACGACCGTTACATGTAAAGGCACAGACAGAAGAGGAATCCTGTTTGTTTGCGTTCACTTTGTACTGTGAAAGTTTCACTTTTGATTCTGTTTGCCTGACTCGCAGCTGCAGCTATATTTAGCAGGGAGTCTTACGTCCACTCAATGTCACGGTCGAACAATTTGGGAGAGTTTTCAACCAGCACTTTAACACAACTAGTGCTCCAGCCTCCGGCACTTTTTTTAGTACGTTTGGTATACAAACAAAGCAAATCAGAACCGAAGACAAACACTGGCAGAGTAAATACGTTTTATATACTCAAAAACCAATCAGAATTTTCATTTCAGCCGTGCGGAATACTTCCTAACCAATCATATTTCCTGTTTTATATGAAGGGGCGGGGCTTGGGAGCGTCACTGTCAGTGGAGTCCAACGGAACTCTCGACTGTTGAGTGCGCCTCAGAGGAGAAATACCCTGGTAAAATATCGCGGAAATATCCTTGTATGATTATAAATATTACACTAAGTTTACTGAGAAACAATGTCACTGACAATATTTCAGCTTCTTGTCTAGTGTAGTAGGCTAGCATATTTTCTGACTTAGAACTAGCAATGATGATTTGCGAATGAATCACTCTTGAATCGGTTCATTTTTTCTGATTCAGTGATTCAGATAGCTCACTCACGAACTGAATCGTTTGTAACAGGTTCACACTGATTTTAAATACCATGACATCACTGTGTTTTAGATATACATTATAAATATCGTGCCAAGTACCAAAATATTACCATCTGGTCAGAGTAGGCTTTGTGAAAGGACATTTTAAGTCATTTATGGACTTGTGGTTGTTAAATATTTTGGTTTTCATCATAAAATTGTAGCATAGTTCATTTAAATTGAATAAAATTTTATTTAATGACAAATATGTAATTTAAACCACAGATTTTTTTAATAAATTACCATGCATAAGAAGGTTAAACCAAAGGTTTTTTTTTTACTTATATTAGCTAAAATATTAGCAAATATTGTTTACGGTCAATGTTCTGAACAAAATCCTCTAAGTTTATAAGATAATCCTAAGAATCTAAAACATTATAAATCATATGTTTAATTATAATTATTATAAATTAAGTTTGCTTTGTAGTGTTAATAAGGCGCTAAATTGTGTCACTTGTGATTTAGTTTCATTTTGTGACTTGAACTATAAATGCATGGAAATACATTTTTACAGAAACACCCAAACTGAATTATGTCCATAGCACATAAGGCAGTCTTCAACTTGTAAATCACAGTTTCTCTTCCAATTTGTTGTTGAAATATAAATATTCAAATGGTGGCTATCAGAAAAACTTTTTCAAACTGTTTTCATTACAGGTTTATTCAAACATACATTAAATAATAAAGACAACAAGTTAAGTAAATATGATGAATATGTAATATATATTTATCAAAATGTTCCCCTTTTCTGGCTAACTAACGAGTTTATGGTCATTGAAATGCTTTCCTGACGTTACATGAAATACTGTTTACAAGCTGTTTATTAAAGTCTTTTTAGAGTTGGAAGTATGAGTTTAGAGTCCCTTTCACATGTGTTGGCAATGGGAAAGCACAGTCTTTGACCACACTACAGGGTAGCATTCATGAAGGTGGATTATGGATAATATGTGGTTGTGTTTTTAAGGCAGAACCTCTACGTTTAGATGTTTATCAACATGAATGAGAAGACAGGAAGTGGATTTGAGGCAATGTTCATTCATTGGAACAAAATAAAGAAAGACATTGTTTGCTTCCACATCTGTATGGTTGAAAAACTTGCTCACTCAACAGGCAAAGACTTAAAGGCTCGAAGGCTTAAAGGACAAAGATGTTACAATATAGATTAAAATTGGAGAATCTCTACTTAAACTTTACTGTTTCTGCCAATGATTCTGGCCCTACAAAACCGATAATTGATGTTACAGCCGAGAACTTTCGGTTTCTGAAAATGTGGTGCATTACTGCTATTAAGAATAATGCTACATAAAACAAGTAAGAACTGACTAAGCTTTCTGTAAGTACTTTGAGAAAACTCATCATCAGCCCCAAAACAAGAAAGACTGAACCAATCAGCACACAACCACATGAAAAACCGAGTGTAACAACAGTAAAACCAATCACATTCTTTAGAGTTTCACTCTTTAAATGCCAATATGCCATTATAAATCCTAATATTAGCAGCATTAATGTCATCTTCACACCAAGCACAGCAAACACAGTCACAAACCCCATTGAAAGTGTCGCCCCAAAGGTACAACAAAGAAATGACCAGAGTGTGAAGACTGGAGATTCACGACCATGATTCATGATCTTTTCATTGCAAAATGGAAACACAAGAGCCCCGATTATGACCCCAGGAGCCGCGTGACACGCTATGAGCACATCTGACCACGTCCTGACGCTGATAATTGTACCCAAAACCACAGATGAACCCACCAGAAATGGGAAAGACATAATTGCAAAGTAATGCAGTATTATAAGAATTACAATATTTGCTATGATGTTTGGACTTCTACTAAATATTAATGCCATTTCTCTCTCATATTGTTCTCTTTCTATTGTAAATTTAGTTGCAAGTGATGTTATCAAGGCCAGATTTAGCGGTATAGCAACATCTGGATTCAGAACATATCTTAGATAGACCATAAACAATACAAGTAGAGCTAATTTTGCCCCAGAATATCCTTCAGTGTAAACAACATGAGCAGTGAGTGAAACAAGGAAAATCCATCGTAGGATTCCACCTGCACCTCCTAAAGTGTCATATAATACAGACAGGAGCTGCTTTTCTTCATGCACATCTCGACTCGTCTCTTCTGTTTTTAACTCTTGTGTCAATACTGAGTAAAACCCGTCAGCATTGAGCCAAACTAGCTTGTGTATTTCTGCTAGGAGAGCGGCTGTTTGAGCAGGTTTGGGTTCAGAGTCTCGGATCATGTGAAATCTGCCTCCACATGCGTTGATCATTTCTCCAGCGATCCCTCTGGACGCTCCTGTCAGACGTTCCTGCTGATTTTGCTGCAGAAGAACAATGCAGTACTGCAGAACTTCTGCTCCCAGCAGCTCCTGGGCTCGGCTCACAATATCACACTGCTCTGATTCTTGATCTTCCAGATTCAGGAGCATTAAAACGGCGTGAGGTCCAGGAGCCGAGAGGAACAGCGCTGCTGTGAAGCTCTGTCTCGCTGTGTCCTCTGTTGGAAATTTTCTTCTTGCAAAAACCATTTCCCAAAGATCATTTGATTTCAGAAAGACTTTATTCAAAATAACAAAGCCGAGTTTCCCCTGCAGGAGACAACTCCAGTTCTTTGGTTTACCTAGCATATATACCCAGCTGCTTTCCCAAAATGGTCACAACCTTCAGCTAGTATTCCAGTTGGTTTCCTGGCTCATATGTCACAGCATTCCCAGTTCTTTTTCTGTCCATCATGCATCTTCTACATGTCATTTTCAAGCACGTTGTCAAGGTCCCCAAGAACTTAAAACCGGGCAAACACAACCTCAGCAAACAGCCAATATCTAATAGTGTCTTATATACAGCTTATTTTACATTAAATTCAATAATAAAAATCTTCTACATTCCCCCCTCTGGGGCTTACCTAAGCCCCAATTTTGTATCTTTCTTCCAGACGTGTAGCTTCAAAATCTAGCTTTCTTAGTTATGCTACCTTATGACTTAAATTAAGTCACTCACTCTTCATTGCCAAAGACCAGATTATGCAACCACACTCTGGATGAGCATCAGAACCAAACATCTCTTTTCAGACATTTTTCTTTCTTTCTTAGGTGTATTTTTTTCTTTTTCCAAAAAGAGTAAAAGATTCTTTTGCTCCCTTTAAAACTAGACCATTGTTGTAAGCATGAACATACACTTGGCTCAGCCTTGTAAATTATTTTCACAATTATGTAGAGTATATCAATGCATAATACTAATACAAGTTATTTTTGGAATGTAGACATCCTTAACCCAGACATCAGATGTTTGTACATTTCAATTTGATTTGTCAGACCAATCTTAACATACTTTGTTTGCCCTCTTAATTGTTGTCTCATTATCTTAACCTCTTAGCATTTCCATGTGCTTAACCATGGCTTTGACAATTAGTGATATTAACATGAAAATTTCACAGCAGAACAATAACCATATTGATACAGAACAATCTTGATATTGCAACTTTTAAAGACATCCCTTATTTAGCAAATCACTTTTCAAACTTTAGAATTAAACCAGTTTTCTTTAACTTCTGCTCTTACGCCTCTTGTTTAATTTACTCATAACTTTGTCTGCCAATAACCAATAATTAACTAAGGGCTTGCCTATTTTGCCTTGTCATTCTATTTGTTTCATGTAATTGTTCTTCTATAGCACAGATAAAGCATCATCTCTAAATCTCCTGTATACTACTATATCCTGTACTATAGTAAATATAAATTAGCCATTTTCGGTTTTTATTTTGCTTGATCCATATAATTGTTGGTTAAACCAAGGTAAACTGTCTTTCTTATTTTTGACCGATTCCTATTTTTATAAAGTCTTATTAATTCCTTAATCTGAAGAATCAATCTTTTAGTCAAAATCAATTTTAGATCATGAATGTTCAGAATATTGTTGTGCATTTATTATCACAATACACTTAGTTCTTTGTTAGATTGTTTAAATTCTTGTCTGTTTATTACAAAAACTAACAATAAATATAATTTTAACTTAAGTTCAATGCAGTCTGACTGATTGCTTTAGTGGCTCAGTTCAAGCTGCTCATGAAGCAATCATTTCTTCCTTTTTACTACTAACAAAACTCTAAAACTTGATTAGAAGTAGAAACATAATTATAAAACTCCCTTGTGTGTAATTTAAGTGTTTGTTCATTAATCAATTACTTATCGCTTTTAGTGCTTTTGTTCGATATTTTGGCACAAATGTTCACAGTTCAGACTGAAAATTTTCTTACATTGCTTATAAATATCCATTAATCTTTCCTTATCATCTAATATCTTATTCCCCCCTCAACATTCTTAGATGTCACAAACTATGCACATCGAAGAATGTTTAAAAGGGTTGTTCCAACAATTTGTCCTTTATCTGAATGGCAAATATCTTTTTTGGCCCTCTTTTGTTGCCTTCTAATGGCCTACTTTTTATTAAATTTGGTTGTGGTTCTGTAAGCACTACTTGATAAATATTCAAATTAGTTGTATCATAGTGTCTTACTAAATCAAGCTATCAAGCTTTTGAATTGAAATTGACATTCGTGGTAATACCTATATTCCTAATTAGGGATGGGTATCGTTAAGGTTTTAACGGTATTACTACTCTTACCGATACTGCTTATCGGTCCGGTACTTTAACGGTATTCTTATCGGTACTTTTTGAGATTATATATATATATATATATATATATATATATATATATATACATACATACATACATACATACATACACACACACACACACACACACACACACACACACACACACACACACACACACACACACACACACACACACACACACACACACACACACACACACACAATTAACAAAAATACACAGCCTACACATGCAGTGCTTTCATTTCAGGAAGAATTCTACTAATCAAATGTAAAATAACACTGTTCATCATAAATAGCCAAATTAATGCTTATTAAAGCTGAAGTTATTCATGCAAGAGCTGTGAGGGATTTTCTCTTTGCATTTGGTTGTTTAATTCGCAGTTATTCATCAGCATGTTTATTTACACTGCTGCCTCTTTAAGACAGATGTGCAGATCTATAGGCGACTGATAATAGGCAGATGCACTACACTTTCTCCCGAGTCCCGACTATATCCATAATAACTACGTCCATTTTAGACACAAACTGTGTTGTGTTTAAGAGACTCTCCAAGCCGGTCATTTTGACATAGATGTTTGTGTACATTTGATCGTTTAGACGCGAGTATGAAACCGAAAGTGTAATTTGCTCATCTCGTTGCGGCTGTTTCAGAGCGCGCGTCGACTTGGGAACAATCTCTTGCGCACATTTTTGTGCATTTAATCGCTCTTTTTATTATTAAACGCGTCCCACAATTTACCAACAGTGGCTAGACTGTATTTTACAACAATCACTGATCATGCTGATTCTGTCATTACGTTTGAGTTTTATGGAGAAATGACAGCGTAGGCTACTGCTGCAAAGGGAATCAAGTTGGGCTAGACATAAATATTATTATTATAATCTTTGGAAGACAAAATCTAAAATAAAAGCAGACTATCACAGATCTAAAGTGTAACCAGGCTATGTTTGAATGTTTGGTTCTGTCCTCGGCTGTCGTTTGCGGAGCTCTCTCTCTCTCTCTCTCTCTCTCTCTCTCTCTCTCTCTCTCTCTCTCTCTCTCTCTCTCTCTCTCTCTCTCTCTCTCTCTCTCTCTCTCGTCACGTGTATTTTCAAAAGTACCGACAGCAGAACCGATAACGTCAAAGCTTATCGATACAACGGTCTTTCAAAATTCAGCCCCGGGGCCCGTTTAATACCGGTTTTCGGTACCCATCCCTATTCCTAATTCAAACTTTGTTTTAACTTTAGACTGAAATTTAGTCATCTATTTTATATTAGGATCTTGTTCATAAGCTCTTTTAGTTCCACCTTTGTAAGCCTTTATAAGTTGTTCTGATTCTCATTGACAATGCTTTGTTAGCCGTATTCTAGCGCTCATTTCTTAGTGGCAAAGAGGCTAGAACTCATTCTTTACCACAAGTCCAAAGATATCTGCTACTACTATTGTCTAAACTTCAATCTTTTATCTACGGTAGTGATATAGTTGGCATTTTACGTTTTTCTTCTTCTGTATTATTATTATTAGTAGTAGTAATAATATATATCTTTTTTCTTATTCTTTGAAGTTATGGGGCTCTTACAAGTATTTTTGCATCTCAACCTTTTTTTCCGTCTTATTTTTCAATATCTGCACCTCTTCTGTTTTGCAGTTTTATCTCTTGTTTTTTTTTTAATCAGTTCTTCTTTTACTGGGGTTTTAAAATTGTTAATACGTCTGTTGTGATCTAAAGCATAACATTTGAAATTCTGGGTTGATTCTTCTGCCTTGCACAGCTCCTTATGAGCTTTCAACACTCTGCAACCTTCATTGTGAATCTCTGGTCAAGCCTATCCCCTTTTTTCCATTTGTTGAGATGATGGTCATTCTGTGAGCAACTCTTCACCAGGGTGACTCTTTGCGAGCCGTTGCAATGGGCTTTCCCTCGTTGGTAAGGGAGAGACGTCACTAGTACGCTCTTGTGTCCCCTACTTCATGGTATGTGGGAATGCTGAAGCTGGCTGATGTATTTTAAGATGAGAAGCATGGACTCAAGTGTCCTCTGGTGATCAGTGCACACTCTTCTTATGAGATCACAATGTGCATTCAGCGGTTCTTTTTGTTGGATCATACTGGAATCCTTCCTGGAATTGAGCTCCTGTCACCTGTAATTGAGACTGAACCATTTCTTGTTAGTGACAACAACATATAATAATCATCTGCTCGTCTGTCCCACTGTTCCTGTGAAAAGCTTTTGTGAGGCTGAGCGCTGTCCTGTCCACTTTTAGGGCTCTCAACTTACATCACTAGCAGGGCTTAAACCCCTATTCATAATCATTTTTGTCTCATACCATTTTTCCCCAAAGAGATACAAATTTATTCTTTACAATTAGCCAATTCAACTCAGTTATTTCATTGTTTTGAGTCTCATTGTTCTTTCATAATTTCTGATGCATATGGAAAGCACTCAACCCACTTTGCTCAAGTTAACAGTTACATGATATTACACTTTTGAATCCGCTCCGTCAGCTCCATGGCGATATGCTGAAAAGAAATGTAGATATGTTATGCGCTGCGCAAATGTGGCAATATTTTTCCCTCCTTTTTACCACAAAAGTATTGACCAGGAAGCTTAACCAAATTCATCCATGGTCATTGTTTTATTGGGCATAATTTGCCCTGTGGGCCCACATACTAAATTTAAATACAGCTGTTTTGGCAAAATATATTTTTGCCTTAGTGTCTCTTCAGACACTATATGTCAATCCACTCACACTCCACGGCCATCAATCACATTGTATCAACCCCACATGGCCCCATGGCCATCTCACACCCACACTCACACCCCATGGCCATCACCCCCATCATGTATCTTTGTTTCTGCTTCAGCAGGTTGTGCTCTAATTGGGGAACACCAGGAATGCCACAAGGTCTGAACATGGCACTGTAGCATTCCCTGTACATGAACCTTTCTTTTTCTCACAAAGTCTAATAGATAGTAGACCTAGTTATGGTGCAGTTGAGACAGTTGATTGTAATTTCTCAAGTGCATTTAATAATTTGTTCGTCTCATTTTAAGTTTGTAATTTTCTTTTTGTTGTTGCTCATGAGCTTCTTTAAGAATGATATTGGAGATCTCTTCATTATCATGGATCCTTGGCCAATAATATTTTTATCTCGTTATCCCACTGATGACAGCATTCTGACTTCATGTTTTTGACTTTGGAGTTATTATTATTTAATCCAGCTCTAGTAAGAGTTAAATTACTAAACAAGATGGAGTGACCAACATTCAGTTTACCTACCATATTTTTCTGTGAGACATCTCGTGTCTATATTTTCTTAACCAATGAATAAATGTTTTATGCTTTTAGCCCTAGATGTTTAACATTCTAGCCCTTACTATACCAAATCCAGCCTCAGTTGTAACTATTAGGTGAGTTGAACACCCACTATTGTCTGTCAATGCACTGTGTTTTTCTTTTCTCTTTTTTTTTTCATCAGACATAGGGCTGGACTGGTGCCTATACTGAAAAAGCAGAGAAGGTTAGTTTAGCAGAGAATACAAAGAACTGCTATGAGACCAGTGAATTATCAAGATGAATCAAGTGAATATCATAACTAACAAATTTGAAGCAGACTCTAGAGTGATCATTGTAGATGCCGCACCTGTGCCGCCCGTCAGGGAATCGATGTCACTCATTCTGTATAGATCATCAGTCTTTTGAAGCTCCTCGACTGTTGTTCTGCATGTGTCGTCAGCCTGATGTCACTCAAAGGCCTTTTGCGAAGTCCTGGTGTTGTCGAGTGGAACTTAGGCTCTGTCGTTTCTCAGCCTCTTCTCCATTTTAGCTTTTGACTGATCTTGTCAAAGTTTTGTATGTCAGGATATTGTCTCTGTTCTCGGGAAAGCCTCAAGTGAAAGTTTCACCTTTCCCTGCATTAAATCAGTCTTTTTCCATGCTGACCTTTTGGAAAGCGTCATCTTCTCCTTTCAGGAGGGGAGCTGAAAAAAGCCCATCATCCACTCTCTTCTTCTCTCTGCAGCCGCGTCTTCACCTTTCCCCACTTGTTGCTTCAGTGGTCAAGGCACTGCCATTGAAGCCATCTGAAATTTGAACACTCAGAGATCTGCATGAATCAAATTGAACTTTTATATCTTCTAATTCCAGTTGTATCTGAGCATTCAGCTCTTTTTCTAAATTCCATTCTCTAACCCTTTTCTTCACTAGTTATCAAATGTCACTGGTTGACTACAGCAGTTCCTTCATTCTATTTTTAGTGAAGCAAGTTCTTCGTTGCAGTATGCAGAAAAGAAAGACAATAATCTATCCTAATGATACTGAGTGTAATACAGCTAAATACTTTTCATTCTTCTATATTCACATGCTGGGATAAAAATAATCTGGCAAATAAAACCTCTCAACCAACAGGAATTCTTTTTTGGTTTAATTTGAACCACCAAGTCCCATTCTCTAAGGTCCTATGATTGTTGCAAATTATCTATAAATGTTGAAACTTTTCTTTAAACTTGGTCACCCAATCTCGCTCTCACTCAGCTCAATGCACAAGTTATTTTAACACAAGCATAAATCTCTGCATTGGAATACTTTCTCATACTGTCCCCCAAGGGATAAAGAGATAGACATTTTTAGACGTCTTCATATATAATATATAATACTTTAAGCACGTGCAATCTTATTATTTATTCATCTATTAAAATAGATAATTACATTTATCAAATAAATATATATATTATTATTTTTTATATATATCATATTACAGTGTTCTGCAGAACTAATAATTTGAAACAATATTCTAATTTCCTTTATTTATTTTCAATACCTCACATTTAAGTTCCTATAGGGCTCATTCTCTCATTCACTGTTCTCAAGTGACCAGGGAGGGGGTCACTATTTTTACCCACAGACACAGTCAGACAAGACACAGGATCCCACACAGATACACTTCCTCAACACATAGTCTTTACACTATCCCGTCTAACCATTCAGACCTCTGTTGTTTATCTCAGAGCGGTATCAAAGACGTAAAATTCACATGCCTATCCATTCAGACCTCTGCTTTATAGCAAAGCGGTATCATAGACATAACCTATCGTTTACCCATTCAGACATCTGCTGAACATCAACAGACCGGTATTCCAAACGATTAGACTATCTGTGCAGACCCCTGTAATTTTACAACAAGGCGGTATCCATAGTCTTTTACACTATCCCGTCTAACTATTCAGACCTCTGTCATTTATGACAGAGCGGTATCAAAGACGTAAAATTTCCATGCCTATCCATTCAGTCCTTTGCTTTATAGCAAAGCGGTATCATAGACATAACCTTATCGTTTACCCATACAGACGCCTGCTGAACTTCAACAGACCGGTATTCCAAACGATCGTTTTACCCGTGCAGTCCTTCTTGTTATACTTTGATAACAGAAGCGGTATCCGTAAAACTTTCCTTTTCAGTTTGCCCCGAGCAGTCGCTCACTAATTGAACCGGTAACCGGCAAACTCCATCTGTGTGCATGCATTGACACAGATTAACCTTTTCCCTGTATTCATGCTTATACAGATCAACCTTTGTTTACCTCAGTCGTTCGTAATATAGCCGAACCGGTAAACTTACCCTGTATTCATGCTTATACAGATCATGCAATTATTCTGAAATCAAAGATCCTTATTCCTTCTTTAGTTCTTTAAATTTGGGGAAGCTTTTTTAGTGACTTACCACTTCCAAGTGAGCCCTGGTGATCAACACAAACATGAGAAAAAGCAAAAATTTGCTCACCTCAAGTTAGTGGCCACTTGGTGTTTGTGTTGATCATTCAAGGTCATCAAGCTTGCAGTGGTTTGTCATCAGCTCCGAAGCCAGTCCCATCTGGGGTGCCAAATATGTTGGAAATTTTCTTCTTGCAAAAACCATTTCCCAAAGATCATTTGATTTCAGAAAGACTTTATTCAAAATAACAAAGCCGAGTTTCCCCTGCAGGAGACAACTCCAGTTCTTTGGTTTACCTAGCATATATACCCAGCTGCTTTCCCAAAATGGTCACAACCTTCAGCTAGTATTCCAGTTGGTTTCCTGGCTCATATGTCACAGCATTCCCAGTTCTTTTTCTGTCCATCATGCATCTTCTACATGTCATTTTCAAGCACGTTGTCAAGGTCCCCAAGAACTTAAAACCGGGCAAACACAACCTCAGCAAACAGCCAATATCTAATAGTGTCTTATATACAGCTTATTTTACATTAAATTCAATAATAAAAATCTTCTACACCTCCTCACAGAGGTTTGGTCCAGTGACCAGCATCATTCTACGCCCCTCGTCTGTCATTACTGAAGTCTTTACAATCTCTCTGTCCTCCTGTCCACTGTCTGTCCTTCCTGACAGAATCTCTGCAGCGCTCAATCTGGAGTCGCCTCGCATTCCCACAATCAGGACTCTCAAATCAGCATCATCACGAGAAGCTGAAAGAGAAAGAGAAACTACTTTATTAAACAATTTCTTCTCGTACGCTGTTGACGTAGTTAAAGGGTTAGTTCACCCAAAAATGAAATGTCTGTCAGTAACTCCTCTCCCTAATGTCGCTCCACACCCGTAAGACCTCCGTTCATCTTCACACACAGTTTAAGATATTTTATATTTAGTCCGAGAGCGTATGCAAGTGTATGCACACTATACTGTCCATGTCCAGAAAGGGAATAAAAACATCATCACAGTAGTCCATATGAGACATCAGTGGGTTAATTAGAGTCTCTTGAAGCAGAGAAAATACATTTGGGTCCAAAAATAACAAAAACTACGACTTTATTCAGCATTGTCTTCTCTTCCCGTTTTTTTTTCAATCCTCAAATAAAGATTCAAACAGTTATGAATCAGCGAGCGTATCTATTCATGATTCGGATTGTGTGAAAACGTGACACTGGCGATCCGAATCATGAATCAATACGCTCATAATGAAGTTTGTTGATGGAAGGAAGGAGGCGGGAACCAGCGAACCAACTTTCAAAGTAAATAAAACGAAAGTAAACCGCGGGCAGCCCCTTACGGACGACTGCCCGCACACACACAACAAAACCTAACATAAAATCCAGGCCTGGTCTTCTCTCGTCTTTCACTGCCTTCGCTCCTCCTTTTATGCTCCCATCACTCGGCCCGCTGCTTGCCACACTGATTCATAACCGTGTGAATCTATACCAGTACCGTTTCTAGGCATAGGCAAAGGCGGTCGCCTAGGGCGCCAACAGCTGGGGGGCGCCAGTGAGCCCCCGCCCCAACAAGATTTTTTAGTTATTTCATATATATTTTATTATTAATATTTCATACTTTCTGCTATTTCGAGGCATTATGATTAGTTGCGATTATTAGAGTGAAGTCGCCATGGTGATAGTGGCGCTGCTGTAATGAGATCATGTAGAGGGCGGCAGGGAACGTCGTCATCCGTGCTTTAGTTTCATCATCATGAAGAGGTCAAAGCCATCAGGGGCTCAGTATCGTCAAAAGAAAAAAGAGGAAATATAAAAAAGAAAGCGAAATATACAGGTATGTTAGGCTACTTATTGGTTACTTGTTCTCTACTAAGCTGGTCGCTCTATCATAATGTTGAGCAAAACATTACACTGAATATTAGTACTGGACGGACCACACGCCATGCTCATTTATTTCAGCTGCAGAACATTATAGCATAGTTAATTTGAATTTTAAAAAAAATTACATCAGAGACAGCTGTTTAGTGTAAATTAGTCAAGTAATACTGTCATAACCATGGGCGTCACTAGGCCCTTTTTTATATGAATCTTGTCTAGGGTGCCAGAAAGGCTAGAAACGGCCCTGATCTATACACTCAGACTAAATATAAAATATCTTAAACTGTGTGTGAAGATGAACGGAGGTCTTACGGGTGTGGAACGACATTAGGGTGAGGAGTTAATGACAGACATTTCATTTTTGGGTGAACTAACCCTTTAAAGCAGTACAGAGCTTCCAGTTTCTACCTCAGTACCAATAACTATATTACTTAGCGTACTTAAATAAGCAAAAGTACAAATCATTACATGGTGCTAACAATGTGTGTATCATTCCCCCACAAGTAAATATTAAGTCGCAATGTAAATAGTTTTTAGCAGTTTATGCAGGAACTTTAGTTTAGAGAAGAGCAGATACTAACCTTCTGAGGATGTCATGTGAAATGTGAGAATCAGTATGAGGAACAAGTTTGGTTTAGTCTTGGTTAATTTCATCTTTTAACCTGGTCCGTCGTACAAAGCAAGTTAGACAGTCGGTTTGAAGTTGACAAAGTCAAACAAATCCAACCAGAGTTTTGTGTCGCCATATACTTTCTTTATCAACTCAGGGGTTAAGTTTATGATTAACTCTGGAGTCTGTGCACATGAAAGTGTGATATTCACAGCCAGCCGCATAAAACATGGAGTGAGTCAGCGAGATTCACTTCCCTGTTAAAAGTCAAGAGATCATTATGAAATGAATAAATGTGCAATACTGTTTTAACAACATATCAAATATTCCCTATGACATCCCTGATGATTTGACTCTATGCTAAACTCTAGTTCTTAAATTATGTGGGGTCTTTTAAGTACAGCTCCTAGTGATGTTATCAAGTCAAAAATAAGCGGTATAGCAACATATGGACTCAGAACATACACTATATTCCCAGAAATATTGGTACACCCCTTAAAATCACTGAGTTCAGGTGTTCAATCCCTTCATGGCCATAGGTGTGTAAATCAAGCTCTCGGCCTGCAGACGCTTCTACACACATTAGTGATAGAATGGGTCGCTCTCAGGAGCTCAGTGAACTCAAGCGTGGGGCCGTGATAGGCTGACACCTGTGCAATAAGGCCATTCCTGACATTTCCTCACTACTAAATATTCCACGCTCAACTGTTAGCGGGATTATAACAAAGTGGAAGCCATTGGGAACAAAAGCAACTGGCCACGAAGCGTTAAATCCCAGAGGTGGGTCAGCGCATGCTGAGGGTCACAGTGCGCAGAAGTCACCAACTTTCTGCAGAGTCAACAGCTCCAGACCTCCAGACTTCTGTGGCCTTCAGATGAGCTCAAGAACAGCGGAGAGAGCTTCATGGAATGGGTTTTCATGGCCGAGCAGCTCATCCAAGCCTTACATCACCAAGAGCAATGCAAAGCGTGGGATGCAGTGGAGTAAAGCAGCCGCCACTGGACTCTAGAGCAGTAAGACGTGTTGTCTGAGCGACCAATCACGCTTCAGTCTGACAATCCCATGGACGAGTCTGGGTTTGGCGGTTGCCAGGAGAACGGGACTCGTCTGACTGCATTGTGCCAAGTGTAAAGATTGGTGGAGGGGGGATTCAACCCAGGCCTTCTCGTCCAACATCAGTGCCTGACCTCACAAATGAGCTTCTAGAAGAACGGTCAGAAATCCCCATAAACACACTCCTAAACCTTGAGGAAAGCCTTCCCAGAAGAGCTGAAGCTGTTAGAGCTGTAAAGGGTGGGCCGACTCCATATTAAACCCTACGGATTAAGAATGGGATGGCATTAAAGTTCATGTGCATGTAAAGGAAGGCATCCCAAAACTTTTGGCAATAAAGTGTATGTATGATATACCATAAATAAGCTTATTTTGCCCCAGATTTCACATATTTGATTCTTGATCTTCCAGATTCGGGACCATTAAAACAGCATGAGGCCCAGGAGACGAGAGATTCCCACAATTGAGGAATTCCCATCTTCATCTTGAGAAGCTGGATGGGAAAGGTACAGATTAAAATATTCGGGTGAATCATACAAATGTTTGAATATGACTTTAAGGGTGTGTTTTTTTCCATTGAGGGGAACGATCAAGGTCTTAATGCCATCAACATGGGTTTAATTCCCAGAGAACACACAAACCGATTCTTACTCTAATGTATGTTACATTGAATATGTGTATCTAACAGCATACATTTAAATTGTTATATAAACTACTGAGAGGGGAGCAGATACTAACCTTCAGAAGATATCATGTAAAACATAAGAATTGATGCAAGGAGCCACTTTGGTTTTGTCTTTAATTAAGGCCTAGTCCACACGTACACGGGTATTTTTATTACCGGAGTTTTCCCCCCTCCGTTTTAAAAAACAATCGCGTCCACACAAGCACGGTTTTAAAAAAAATTATGTCCACATGAGAACGCAAAACTACGCTATGATTGGCTGCCTGATTTCCACATGGGTCCCATTCACTGCACCGATGCACATTGCACTGACTGAGGGATGCCATGGGCTCAAGTGAAACACTTCCTACAAGTTCCTTTGCTTTGGACTCAGTGACAGGTAACCGTATACACAGGTGCAGGGCCGAAGTGGACTGTAATAGCTTTACACACTTGCTTTACTATTTTGTATTAATGCATTCTGGCGCCTTTGTTCTGCAATACAACTGAACATGTATCTATATACGTGTGATAAGCGCTGTTAGTGGAGTCCACCGCATAGAATCGACTCACGTAAATCAAAAGGAGATGTGGAAAATCTGACGTCAAACAAAGGAGAGAACGGCACGCACTTCAATTTAAAAAGCCGAAAATCTCCGGTTTCACCATCTACACGACAACGCTGTAACCGGAGTTTCTAAAAATCTTCACCCTGGCCGGAGTTTTCAAAAAAGTCCGGTTTCAGTAACCGGATACAGTGTTTGCGTGTGGACGAACAGCCAAACCGCGTAGAAAAAGCTGCGGTTTTGAAAATACCCGTGTTCGTGTGGACAGGGCCTAAGTTGGCTTGGAAGAGCCAACTTATTGAAATCCTATTTAAACTTATTATTATTTTTCTTACTCAAAATTTCTGACTCTAACTCCTCCTAGAGCTTTAACTCCTCAAACTCCAAACTCGGCTCAGACTCTCAGACTGTTCTGACTCGAGTTGCTATATCTTTTCAGACTGATCCGACTCACGGTTTTCCTAAAAATGACTCCCAAAGCTCGGAAAAACTCCCATTACGGAATGTTCAGATTTTCAAACTGACCAACTGACAAAACTTCAAATCTAAACACTGAAGCTCAGACTCACTCAAACTGACATTCAATAAACTACTGAGAATCATTTAACTCATCTCTCTCTCTCTCTCTCTCTCTCTCTCTCTCTCTCTCTCTCTCTCTCTCTCTCTCTCTCTCTCTCTCTCTCTCTCTCTCTCTCTCTCTCTCTATCATTTAAACTAATCTATCTCTCATTTAAACTCTATCTATCTATCTATCTATCTATCTATCTATCTATCTATCTATCTATCTATCTATCTATCCATCCATCCATCCATCCATCCATCCATCCATCCATCCATCCATCCATCCATCCATCCATCCATCCATCCATCCATCTATCTATCTATCAAAACTCTTTTAAACTTTAAACTTATTAAACTATTTCAAACCTTTTCAAACTTTCTGATCAACTCTCTTCCAAGCCAACTTAAAGTTTGTCATCAAACTTTTGAATCTAGTTACATTTTGTAACTTGAGGTCTGTTTCACAAAGCAAGTTAAACTAAAATTCACTTCAAAATCAGACGTTTCACAATACTATAAACATGCTGTCAATTCCTTGTTTGCTCTTCCAGGTTTGTGATTAACTCTGGATTGTGGACAGCCAAACAAACACGATTCGGCTTATTTCCGTTCACTGCTGAAGATCAAGGGATCATTTTGAAAAATAGGAAGGATTTAAACACATTTACCTCAGAAAGAAGAACAAAATAGAGGACTGCTTGAAAGAAAATGCCAATATGCAAGCGAATTTCTATAGTATATTTGTTCCCAACAAACTTTTAAAAAACATGTTATTTCAAATGCTTATAAAGCTTATTTACATAAAATAACCATAGCATATTAGTTTCTAAAATGTATAGATATTAATTTTTAATGAATACAAAGCAACGTTTTTAGATGTTTTAATAGATGTTTTGATCCAAAGCTAGAAACAATTATAATTTAGTGAGTGTTTGTGACCTGAGCTGATGCAGTCTGCCTTCTCAACATTACTATTAACAGTAATGCTACATAAAACAAAAAAGAACTGACCGATCTTCCTATAAGTATTTTGAGGAAACTCATCATCAGCCCATCAGCCAAAATAAGAAAGACTGAACCGATGAGCACACAACCACATGACAAAAACAGTGTAACAACAGCGAAACGGATCACATTCTGTAGATTTTTACTCTTTAAATGCCAATATGCCATTGTAAATCCTAATATTAGCAGCATTAATGTCATCTTCACACCAAGCACAGCAAACACAGTCACAAACCCCATTGAAAGTGTCGCCCCAAAGGTACAACAAAGAAATGACCAGAGTGTGAAGACTGGAGATTTCCGACTACACGTTTCATCGTGAAAAATGACTGAATAAGCCCCGATTATGACTCCAGGAGCTGCATGACACGCTATGAGCACATCTGACCACGTCCTGACACTGATAATTGTTCCCAAAACCAGAGCTGAACCAAGAACAAATGGTAAAAACGCCATTGCTACGGAATAAACTACTAGAAGAATAAGCATTTCGATAAAAATAGCCCATATGATGTTTGGACTGCTGCTTCTTCTGCTAGACTCACGATCTTCGATTTCGCTGTGGTCTATTGCTAATGTAGATGCAAATGATGTTATTAAGGCCAGATTTAGCGGTATAGCAACATCTGGACTCAGAACATATCTTAGACAGACCATAATTAATACAAGTAGAGCTAATTTTGCCCCAGAATATCCTTCAGTGTAAACAACAACAGCTGTGAGTGAAACAAGGAAAATCCATCGTAGGATTCCACCTGCACCTCCTAAAGTGTCATATAATACAGACAGGAGCTGCTTTTCTTCATGCACATCTCGACTCGTCTCTTCTGTTTTTAACTCTTGTGTCAATACTGAGTAAAACCTGTCAGCATTGAGCCAAACTAGCTTGTGTATTTCTGCTAGGAGAGCGGCTGTTTGAGCAGGTTTGGGTTCAGAGTCTCGGATCATGTGAAATCTGCCTCCACATGCGTTGATCATTTCTCCAGCGATCCCTCTGGACGCTCCTGTCAGACGTTCCTGCTGATTTTGCTGCAGAAGAACAATGCAGTACTGCAGAACTTCTGCTCCCAGCAGCTCCTGGGCTCGGCTCACAATATCACACTGCTCTGATTCTTGATCTTCCAGATTCAGGAGCATTAAAACGGCGTGAGGTCCAGGAGCCGAGAGGAACAGCGCTGTTGTGAAGCTCTGTCTCGCTGTGTCCTCCTCACAGAGGTTTGGTCCAGTGACCAGCATCATTCTACGCCCCTCGTCTGTCATTACTGGAGTCTTTACAATCTCTCTGTCCTCCTGTCCACCGTCTGTCCTTCCTGACAGAATCTCTGCAGCGCTCAATCTGGAGTCGCCTCGCATTCCCACAATCAGGACTCTCAAATCAGCATCATCACGAGAAGCTGAAACTATCATGCAAAGGAGAAATGGGGTAAGAAACACATGTTCTTTGAGACAAGCATTATCTTATGAAATGTCGCTTCTCTTTTTAGGGATTTATTCTGGAAAATGAGACCAACACACACATTCAGAAGAAGGAAACAGGTTTGGGAATGACATCAGAGTGAGCAAATGAAGACAGCCGTTAGTTATTATAGGTACAGTATTTATATAAAAACTTTGAAAGATTAAAGAGCAGGTACATTACCTTCAGCTTGTGCAGACATGATGTGAAATGCCAGAATCAGTGTAAAAAGCAGCTTGTGTTTTCTCTTGGTTAATTTCATCATACTACCTAAAGAGTACATGTAGCCAAACGTAACTTTAAATATCTGTGACGGATTACCCTGATCAACAAAACTGAACATGGTAAGACAGATAATAATATTTTTTTTTTACTTACAGTCAGTTTATTTAGAAACACTAAGTGTAGTTCTGTTCTGTCTTTTACTTTGCTGGAGACTGGTTCTTGACAAGGATTTACGTGTTCGCTTGGATACTAAACCAGTATGACAGGTTTTTTGTGAAGGCAAAAGGTTTTGTACAAAGGCGACGCTTGATGACGTGAGATCGTGGGAGTCTTCACCTCCACAGCTGATGGAAAACAATCCATGTTCATTGGTGAGTTCATGTATTAAAGTTTTATTAATGTTACTGTGGTATAAAACACGGCGGGCTGCTGCTGCTCCTTTCGTTTTGTTGTTTATGTATAAATAGCCAATGCCAAACAGTTGTGATGATCCATGACAACAGATTAATGGCGGGAAACTTGAAAAAATACTATAGTTACTAAATTCACCTAGTAAATACTATAGTGTTTTTGAATCATACTATAGTAAAGATACTACAGTAAATTAACAAAGTGTCATAAATACTATAATATACTACAATTTACTGTAGTATCTTTACTATAGTATGGTTCAAAAACACTATAGTATTTACTAGAGAAATCGTACTATAATATACTATTGTTACAGTGTGTGATGCAGCAGAGATGAGGAGATCCAGGACTTCCAAACAGACAGGCTTTATTAAATCAAACTCAGAACATCCAACAGCATATGTATAACATGACTTAAAGGGTTAGTTCACCCAAAAAATGAAATGTCTGTCATTAACTCCTCTCCCTAATGTCGCTCCACACCCGTAAGACCTCCGTTCATCTTCACACACAGTTTAAGATATTTTTTATTTATTCTGAGAGCGTATGCAAGTGTATGCACACTATACTGTCCATGTCCAGAAAGGGAATAAAAACATCATCACAGTAGTCCATATGAGACATCAGTGGGTTAATTAGAGTCTCTTGAAGCAGAGAAAATACATTTGGGTCCAAAAATAACAAAAACTACGACTTTATTCAGCATTGTCTTCACTTCTGGGTTTGTGTTCAATCCTCAAATAAAGATTTGTTCATAATTCGGATCGCTAATGTCTCGTGATTTCAGTTTGACACGCGATCCGAATCATGAATCAATACGCCGATTCATAACCGTTTGAATCTTTATTTGAGGATTGAACACAAACGGTGAAGAGAAGACAATGCTGAATAAAGTCGTAGTTTTTGTTATTTTTGGACCCAAATGTATTTTCTCTGCTTCAAGAGACTCTAATTAACCCACTGATGTCTCATATGGACTACTGTGATGATGTTTTTATTCCCTTTCTGGACATGGACAGTATAGTGTGCATACACTTGCATACGCTCTCGGACTAAATATAAAATATCTTAAACTGTGTGTGAAGATGAATGGAGGTCTTACGGGTGTGGAGCGACATTAGGGTGAGCCATTACTGACATAAATTTCATTTTGGGGTGAACTAACCCTAGCCTAGAAATCTAGACGCACCCTAGCGGCAGCAAATTTAATCTGCCCGCAAGTGTCGTCTAGGAACTCTCAATACCTATCTGAGCTGTATTCCTCAGAATCTGGACGGCCAATCACATCGTGTATAGAGTCGGTGGGCGGGGCCATAATGACGACGGCCGAGTTGCGTTTGCGTGCTTCTAGTAAACACAGAAACTGGCAAACGGCGGTCTTTCGAATCAGCTTTGACCGCGACTCTGGAAGACTTGGAGTTAAGCTTTTCTCTGAGAAAAGAACAAAGAACGGCACTGAAGTCATTCTTAAGAAGGGAAGATGTGTTCAGAGTTTAGCCGACCGGATACGGCGAATGTTTAATCATCAACGAGCTCTGCTTCACCTTCGTTGCTCTGGTTGGTTGTAGCGCTATCCTATCGCGTGCAGAGGGAGTTTGAAAGACAACCGTTTATCCGCCCCTCGGATTGAGCTGTCAATGGTGAGTTTCCAGACCAATCATCTTGATGTGGGTCTGGCTTGTCAGGCTAAACTAACCCTTTAACTCAGTGTAACATAACTCAAGACCAGACAGAGAGGGAATGAACATGGGGAACTAAATACACACACTGAAGTCTGACTAAACAAGGGGGACAGGTGACACTAATAATAACTAACTAAACACAGCTGAATGGAACTAAACTAATTACGGTAACCAAGGGAACAGACAAGTGGCGGGAAACTAAACAAAGGAACATGTGACAAATGAAACCAGGAAGCAAAACACAACAAAAACAGACTGGACTTGTAACAACTATAGTATTTTTTTCATGTGGGGGTGACACAGGTGACTGACGGATTCAAAAGTCCCTGAAAGCTAAACTCAAAACACAGATAATGACATTAGTTCACTCAGCAGAGAAACATTTCTACACATGAAACAAGAAGCTAATAAAAACATAATTATGAAAGTACAGAGCAGATACTAAATATGAGGGTCCAGTTTGAATTTCTCTTTTTATCCAGTGTGTCTCATGAGGCGAGTCGGTGTGCTGTTGTTTTTTACTTGACTTGACTTGGGGGGAAAAACAGCAAACAGCCTGGAGTTTGTTAGGGCTCATGTCATACTTTATTTTATTTTATTATTTTTCCCGAGGGCCACTTATAATGTTTGAAAAGTTTTGTTTTTTCCTGCACCAAAACAGCCATCATTCAGCAACCCATGACCATTTTCCTCCACACTTCTGACATTCGGATTTAGTGGCTGCTTCTCCTTTAAGGATTGAATGTAAAAATATCTACGAAAGAGAGTATCAACATGCCCAGACACAGCATGTGTGCGACTGCAGATAATCCAGTGAATGAGGGAAACAGGAGAATATGTTTCAGCAAACGCAGTAATTTACAAACCTTTAGAAACCACTTGACTGGTTGACTGCAATAACAATGAGAAACGTTAGCTCACACTTTGCATTGTGTTTATTCATTGAAAGCTGACTGCAGTAAAATTCATCATTTAATCTTTATCCACTTTAAAAACAATGTTTTGATGGATACTGCAGTATTTGATCAGCTCTTAAGGCTCTTGTTGATGTAGGCGCATGTTGCAGTGGGTCCTGATGTGACACTGATAAACCAATAATATTTGTAAAGTAATACGTGCATGTTTCATAATCTCAGTTTGATTTTTATCTGTAGCTAAATCTCCAGATGAGAACATCCATGGGAAATCACAACAGCATGATCTGAATTATATCCAGGAAAACACTGGTTTTCTGCAGAGCTGAAGTAGTAAGTGGTCATTTAACAGATTTAACTTGATCCAGAGCGAGCGTCTGTGTTCATTTGTTGATGTTTTAGTAGATGTTGGCAGCTGTTCCAAAGAGAAACATGAACAATTTCAACTCAAACCATTAAAGGAACAATATGTAAGAAATGTATTTCAGTTTATCATAAAATGGCGCTGATATGTCACTAGTAATTTAAGAAATCATGGTAATTTCAAACACTTCTATCACTGCCAACAGTAGTCCGGCAGGATATTGTCATTATAAAGTTGTTGTTGCAGCGCTTAACTGATGTTGATGATGTCATGTTGTGTTTTGGCCTGAAGCTCCGCCCTCCACCTATCGACCAATCACAAAGTCAGTAGTGTTTGGGGTTGCCAGATCTGCTCTAGTTACCACAGCTGCAGATCTACATACGTTCTGCTGATCCTGCAGCCAATCTGGCAACCTCGAGTCAGGAGGAGGGGGAGACACCGCTCTACAGTCATTTGAAAGGGATTGCAGTACCAGTTTTGGCCACAATCTTACACACACTACCTTTAAACTTTAAAGCAGCACTAGGTAACTTTTCAACCTTCATAATATATTTTCAAGACTCTTGTGATGATAAATCGACTTACAATAGGTTGAATGACACGTCTGCCATAGCCTGATGGGGTCTGTATCGTTTTTAATCGTACTTGTAAACTTCGGGTTTTGGGTAGTAACCCGAGAACAAAAAGAACTACAAAATATACGTCACTTTCACCAACACCCACACTTCCTTAAATTTGGACGTGCGAGCCCAACTTTGTTCGTCGAATAATATAGTCATGTCTGAAGCAGCACAGACAAATAAGAAGGAAAAGGTTTTGTTGGAGGAAAACAATAAGAGGAAACGAAAAAGTAATGGGATTAAAGGCAGGACGAGGATCAACATGTGACCAGCGTTTGCTCGTCGGCGTGAGCTGAAGGAGGCGTGCCCGGCCGATGCTGTCCTGCTTGTTACGGTGATTACCGACCACTCAAACATTGAACTGAAGTATCATATAGATTCTGTAAAACGGTAACCAATAGACTACTATAATGACGCTGGCTTGTAAACGTGAGCATTGTGATTATTTGGCGTTTGAAAAAAATAAAACCCATGAAATTATATTCATATGACATGCTGAAGCATAAGCCACTGACTGTACCTGGGATGAAGACATTTCCCACGCGCCGCCAGAAGAACACCTGCATGTGAACTCCTCCTGCAGTGTTCAGGGGAACTGTTAGTGCTGGACCGACCCGCGGGACGCTTTTATGAAGTTATTTGGCCCGCACCGCACCGCACCACTGTATATATTTTTACAACCCGCCCGCACCCGCGACCATTAAATAGACATACGGGGTCCGCGGGTTATGAGACGACCCGCGCATCACTAGTTCAGGGCTATCAGGGCTGTCATGTCAACAAATGCATGCGCGATGGCATCGCCTGTTGTAGGAGGACAGCTTACGACAGTAGTTGAGGACATTATTTTTTCCCAACTATAGGGGGACCCCGAGAGCAAAAGTTACCCAGTGCTGCTTTAAGAAGAGTGATTCCTCGTTATAGTGACTTTGACGTTCAGGAGATTGTTTGAGATGTTCGGTAGCAAGTACATGAGATTTAAACAAAGAGTAAATATTAAGTATTTTTATTTTTCAAAAATTAAAGGCACAGTATGTAAGTTTCACCAAAAATGCACATGCTTGAAGAAACATAAATACGAATGTTTAAAATGTGTTACAAAACAGGCAGACATGGAGAACAGGTGAAGTTGGAATGACAGAGTTTATCGAAAACCAGAAGTGAGCGGGGCGGGTGAGTGAAAAGCAGGTTTGGGCTGGAGTGTCTGGTTGAGAGCTGGATGATACTGTGCTTGGTTCTTGCAGGTAGTAATTCGGAGAGTTGCAGGGAAGGCAGGTAGTATCATAGGTGAGTCCCTGAGGTAAGCATTATCAGTTATATGTGCAAAGGAGACCGGACAGTGACTGAAGATGTGGCTCATTTCGTTACATTTCGAAGGCTGCGTCCTCCGGAGGACATGTCCTGTGTAGGATGCAGTATACGGAGTGTCCTCAGTCAGAATTAAACGAGACGTCCTTCATAGGACACACAGGCAGGAAGTATCACGTTGCTATGCCAACAAGTCTAGCCTCGTTGCGCTCTCACGCCAGTTATATGAATAAAAAATTATTTATAACTTGAAAATGACTGAAATGTTTCTTGTCTTGACAGCAATGTACTGTTCTAAACGTTTAAAAAGCACTAAACAGTTGTAATCCTGTTTACCACAACTATCTGTTTGAGGTAATAGAGCTTTAAAAAAAACAACAAAAAAAGCTTGAACTACTTAGTTTAAACACCACACCTACGCTCGCATGTATATCTGGCGGTGGTGCCGTTTTTTTCATATAGGCTAATATAACAAAAAAATATGACGGTTGTTAACGGAGACGCAAAGAATTGTGGGTTATCTCCAGCCGTGAAGGCTGCACCTCAGCACACTCCGAAATCCTGTGAAAGAAGGACGCATCCGAAGGTCGCATTTGGAGAGTCCTACTCATTTTTTTGAAATGAGACGGCCTTATGACGTATGCACCCTTCAAATGCGACCTCCGGAGGACGCAGCCTTCTGAAATGAGACACAGCTTGAGTGTGGTGTTTTAGTGCAGGCAGTGATTGCTGGTGATGATGATGTGCAGGTGTGTGTGATCATATTTGTGAGATGGCATGCGCTGTGATTGGGAGAGGGTGGAGCCTGGCGTGCTTGTAACAAAAAATGTTAAAGGTGTCATGAACTGGCTTTTTTAAAATGTTATATATACTGTGTTCAACTACTGACGTTTGTGTGGTTTTTACATTAAAAAACATAATCACTAATCAGTAATAGGCTGTTTTCTACACTGGTTTTGAGGCTCTCTCCTGAACGCTGGGTTTTGATGGGCGTGTCACTGGAGACTTGGAAGTAAACGCCCACGGCTAGGATTGGAGAAGATTTGCATATTTAATGAGCTTCAGCTCCGCTGTCAATTCACATGAGAGAGGGATTGTTTTGAAAGCGGCACCGGAATGATTCTCTCGATCACAGGGCTCGTAAACTTCTTTATCAAACAAACACAATGATTTTTCTCTTATTTACCCGCAATTGGTTTATTTTTTTATTACCAGGCCTGCCCGATCGGTGGATATAAGCGCGAACCACACACACACACACACACACACACACACACACACACACACACACACACACACACACACACACACACACACACATGCTCTTCAAACACAACGGAGATCAAGAAATTCATGTTATTTCACTATTTACCAGCCTGCCGACGGGCTCATGTTTTGGTTGCCCATCTGGAAAACACACAGCCCCGGGACGTTGGGCTTTGCGAGCCCTGGGAGTCTGAACCCGAATCGCAATGAACCAACAAATAAAGGATTCTCCAGCCTGTGACAGCGTGCTAAGGTATGTTCTGTTAGACAAGTCACGTACACATAATCAATCATGGGCGTCGGAAGCAAATAAAAAGTGGGTGGGTCAATATAAAAAATGATAGGTGGGTAAATATTTTTGCGGGGGGTCTGGGGGTTCTCCCCCCGAAAAAAAAATGATTTCATAGATGTGATTTCCTGCGTTATGGTGCGTTTTAGGCCATATCCCTTTCCTATACCAAAAAAGACCTCAAATCAGTCAATACCAATAGTCTAATAAAAAGGCTATATTCATTTAACTGCCATAGAAATCAACAGTTTCACAGATGATGATAATGAACAAGTTGTATGTTTATTATGCTCCGTATCCAGACCTGATCCAGACAGAAAAAGTGCCGTTTACTAAACGATTGATTGGGCCAGACAAAATGACAGAAATCACTGAATTATTTACCGTGGCTATAGAGTAGGGGTAAGAGACGCATGGCACTAAGTTTTGACGCATATCGCGAGCATAGACTCGAATCCGCCTTTGGCCACACTCGCTCTACTCCCTTTCCCCATCACATATCAGATCGGAAAGGTATTTATTTTCAATAAAAAAATGAAAATATTAGAAAAGGGGAAATAAAGCGTTTAACATGTGTTTAATAATAAGTTTGTTTTAATTGTAAGTCAATGTAAGCAGACATGAATTGGAGACGATAAAAGTGAGTGGGTCCAATATCATTGGTCTTAAAAAGTGGGTGGGTCTTGTCCCACCCACACACAATGGTTCCGACGCCCATGTAATCAATACGATCTGTAACAATGCAATACTATCGCATATAAAAAACATGTTTTAGTCACATAAGTGTGCTGCACCATTCGGATCCAATATAGAAGCACAGCATTGTGTTTTAATCTCAATATGTCGACCTGAGACTTGTTTACAAACAATTATCTTGCTATCTGCCGCGTGTTAATTGCTCGTTTAGCTCCACAAGTCGGTGGGCGGGGCTACATAAGCAGGTGGGCGGAGCTACATAAGCATGTGTACACATTTATCTGTAGCGGCGGAGTTTCCCCCTTCTGATATCTCATTGATTTGAGAGCCTCATTTTCTGGGCCTGGTGTCTATAAAAGCTTTTCTTTGACTAACAAAGACGTTTTCAGCTCTAAAACTTACAGGATATTCTTATATTATCATGACCTTTTATATATTAAAAGCTTAAGGGAAAGTTCATCACCCCTTTAAAAGACCAAAATCAATATCAGCATTAACTTGTTTTGAGTCTTTTGTGATTTAGTCACTATGCAAACTTTTTACACTATTGCTGTACAAATATATTGAAATGATACACTGCATAAAAATGAAATGAAAGAACCGATAAATACGCAACAACATGGAAAAATCAGGAAAAAAATTAAAAACTTAACAGTTTCTCTCTTTAAATGGGAATACACTATCATAAATCCTAATACTAGCAGCATTATTGCCATCTTCAGAAAAAAATGAGTAAAAACAGACGCAAACCCAACTGAGAGTGTCACTCCAACTGAACAAAACAGGAATAGCTTGAGAGCAAACACTAGGGTTGTCCGCGTCTGCATTTGGTCTGGAGTGATGGAATAAACTGTGCATAAATGAGCCCCGAATGTGACTCCGGGAGCCGCGTGACACGCTATGAGCACATCCGACCACGACCTGACGCTGGAAACTGTTCCTAGGGTCAGTCCTAGACCTGATATGAACACTATACTGGGAAATGCGAAGATCATGATAAAAAACATTATGATCTGATGTCCTTGTCGGGAATTTGATAAGTCATAGTACGTCGCTGCAATTGCAAAAGTTGAGGACACAATCAAATTAAAAGGAACCGACACATTTGGATTCAGAATATTTCTTAAAGTGACGGTAAAACTAACAAGTGCAAACAGTATTTCTCCAAGATAAAAATGCTCATGTCGGCCTTTAGAGAAAATTAATGCAGCATTCAGTAAAATTAGTAAAATCCATCGTGCAATTTCGACCGAATTGTCATATTTTAATGAGAAGAGCTGCTTTTCTTCATGCACATCTCGACTCGTCTCTTCTGTTTTTAACTCTTGTGTCAATACTGAGTAAAACCCGTCAGCATTGAGCCAAACTAGCTTGTGTATTTCTGCTAGGAGAGCGGCTGTTTGAGCAGGTTTGGGTTCAGAGTCTCGGATCATGTGAAATCTGCCTCCACATGCGTTGATCATTTCTCCAGCGATCCCTCTGGACGCTCCTGTCAGACGTTCCTGCTGATTTTGCTGCAGAAGAACAATGCAGTACTGCAGAACTTCTGCTCCCAGCAGCTCCTGGGCTCGGCTCACAATATCACACTGCTCTGATTCTTGATCTTCCAGATTCAGGAGCATTAAAACGGCGTGAGGTCCAGGAGCCGAGAGGAACAGCGCTGTTGTGAAGCTCTGTCTCGCTGTGTCCTCCTCACAGAGGTTTGGTCCAGTGACCAGCATCATTCTACGCCCCTCGTCTGTCATTACTGGAGTCTTTACAATCTCTCTGTCCTCCTGTCCACTGTCTGTCCTTCCTGACAGAATCTCTGCAGCGCTCAATCTGGAGTCGCCTCGCATTCCCACAATCAGGACTCTCAAATCAGCATCATCACGAGAAGCTGAAACTATCATGCAAAGGAGAAATGGGGTAAGAAACACATGTTCTTTGAGACAAGCATTATCTTATGAAATGTCGCTTCTCTTTTTAGGGATTTATTCTGGAAAATGAGACCAACACACACATTCAGAAGAAGGAAAAAGGTTTGGGAATGACATCAGAGTGAGCAAATGAAGACAGCCGTTAGTTATTATAGGTACACTATTTATATAAAAACTTTGAAAGATTAAAGAGCAGGTACATTACCTTCTGCTTGTGCAGACATGATGTGAAATGCCAGAATCAGTGTAAAAAGCAGCTTGAGTTTTCTCTTGGTTAATTTCATCATACTACCTAAAGAGTACATGTAGCCAAACGTAACTTTAAATATCTGTGATGGATTACCCTGATCAACAAAAGTAGGAAAACGTTTTTACTTACAGTCAGTTTATTCAGATCTGCTGTAAATGCAGTTCTGTCCTGTCTCTTTCCCTGCTCGACAAACATGGCTTAAGATGTTCGTTTAGATAGTAAACCTGTATGACCAGTTTTTTTATTTTATTATTGAATTGGCTAGGCTTCAGACTGCGACCTAAGGTTCATGTTCACACTTGCCAGATGTGGTTTGATTAAAATAAACATTGGTGCAATTGCGCTGTTAATGCGCTTACTTTGAATAAGCGTGGATGCTACCATCTAAACCCTGATGCGCACAAAACAAGCAACAAAAAAACAACAACTCTGGAACGGTTCAACTGAAATACACTATATTGCCCGCATTACAGTTTCTCAAAGAAATTCCTGCCGCTGTTTTGATTATTTTACTGTGAGCTCTCAGCTGGTAGAAATACATGTACACAATGAACGCATTTAGCCCAGCACAAACCAGTGTTAACCTGTGTTGATTAAAGTTATTTTTAAAAGTAATGAGAGTGTGATGTTTATCTGCTGACCCCCAGGACACCCAAAATGTAGGCCTAGGTGTGTTTGTTTCTTCATGAGAACACAAATGAAGATTTTTAACTCCAACCGTTGCTTGTATAATGCATGTCAAGGGTAACATTTTAGAGTATGAGAGCTATATTAGAGTAAAAAAACACACACATACGTATCCATATTAAACCCTACAGCTAGTGACGACACATTGATGTCTTAAGACACAAAACAATCAGTTTGTGCGAAAATCCGAACAGTATTTATATCATTTTTGTTTTTACCTCGAATGCAATCTATGTACAACAGCCTTCTCTACAAAATACATGATAATAATAATTTGTTACATTTATATAGCTCTTTTCTAGGCACTCAAAGCGCTTTACATAGAAGGGGGGAATCTCCTCAACCACCACCAATGTGCAGCACCCACCTGGATGATGCGACGGCAGCCATATTGCGCCAGAACGCTGATTGGCACACACACCAGCTGATTGGTGGAGAGGAGACCGAGGGGTGAAGCCAATCAGGAGAGGGGGATGATTAGGAGGCCATGAAGGACAGGGGCCAGTGGGCAAATTTGGCCAGGATGCCGAGGTTACACCCCTACTCTTTATCGAAGGACATCCTGGGATTTTTAACGACCACAGAGAGTCTGGACCTCGGTTTAACGTCTCATCCGAAGGACGCTGCTCTTTGACAGTACAGTGTCCCCATCGCTATACTGGGGTGTTAGGACCCACACAGACCACAGGGTGAGCACCCCTGCTGGCCTCACTAACGCCTCTACCAGCAGCTCCTGGTTTTCCCAGTTGGTCTCCCATCCAGGTACTGACCAGGCTCAGCCCTGCTTAGCTTCAGTGGGAAACCAGTCTTGGGCTACAGGGTGATATGGCTGCTGGCCGTGATATGATATGCCGTAGAGATACGCGCAAAATATCCCTTCCACCACTTGTATTACATTAAGATACATTTACATTGACCTCATTCCCGGAGGTCAAACAGGGACGGCTGTTGTACATAGATCGCATTTGAGGTTACATTTTTTTAAATAAATACTGTTCGGATTCACCTCAGAATTCACTTTGTTGGATATATGAGTTTCATTGCAAAATATACTTCACAGAAGCTTTTTTTGTGTTTTGTATCTAGGTTCAGTGATGAAAAGACAGCATGAATGCAAGCGAATCAGGAATAAATATGGCAAGCTGTTTTAACATTTAATCCTTAAAACGTACTATTATCTATTTTCATGCTACTTGTACTTAGACTCTTATTTATTACTAATACCTTTTAAAAAGATACTAGTTGTTATTCATTAGATACTAGTTCTTATTTTTAGATATACTACACTGTAAAAAAAATATTTACCTGGTTGAGTTAATTGAAATAATGTTTTTTTTTAGTTAATACAATGACCATTTGTTGAGAATTGACAACCTTTATTCAAATATTATTAAAAGATTTAGTAAGCATATTGGGTAATTGTGTGTGTTTTATTTGTGATGACGCAGTGAAACATGCCAAATTGTGCTATTTTCATGATTTATCATTTTTTTTGTTTGGTTTAGATACGATAAAAAAAATATTTCAATAAACTCAACATTTTAAGACAACCAGGTTACTTACTTTTTTAAGTTAAACCAATTTTTTTTTACAGTGTAGTTCTTATTCATAAACTACTGCTTATTTATTCATTAGCTACTAGTACTTATTAAATAGATACTAGTACTTATTTAGGAGACACTAGTGTTTGTTTTTATTTTAACATTTCTTATCTTACTAGTCACAACTGCTTTTTTACTCATCTTATGTTATGACTAGTCAGAATGTAGAGTTCAATTAAAAATCTTTTTAGTAATTAGTAACATTTGGAATAAATAATAGTATCGACGTACTAGTAGCATGAAAATAGATACTAGTTCGTTTTAAGGATTAAATGTTAAGTTAGCTTGCCATAGGCTAAATGTATCATTTTCTTTTTTGGTCCTGACCAAAACCAAGTGAACTGAACTACAAGCACAAACACACCCTAACAGGAAGATTTTACATTGGTTAGCAATGTTCTTCATGTGCAAGGATGTTGTTTCCTAGTTGCTTCAAATCCCTCAGCACACAATCTCATCCGTACATTAAAGATTTAGCACGAGGCAATCACACATCTGCTCCCTCCATCATATTAACAATCTATGAAAGCTGCTGCAAATCATTTTTAAAGAATTATGACTCCAGTTTCTCATAAGTAATGTTCTTTAAGCAATACGTTCTTCAGATTGACCCATTTTTATCCGTGAAAGTGACACCATCCTCATCTCGACTTGTTTTGGCTATCATCTTGAGACCAGATTGTCCTGCCATGTTTGTTCAGGATGGCTCAGTCAACTCTTTCTGGCCTGAGGGCAACTCTTTCTTCATCACCTTATCTTTATATAATCCAGACTGTCATGCTGTTGGCCAAGGTCTTCTTTGCTATTACAACATCATTGTTCATAAATTTTTGGTGTTTGTGTTGGGGTGATAGCTCACGAAACAACCCAAAGCAAACCCTGATGTGTTTACCTTTACGATGCGATTTTATTTGCTTAAATGAACTGGAGTGATTTAAAAAATCTTAGTGTCAAGCAACTGTAAATCTCAAACTCTAAGCCAAGATATTATCTTTCAGTGCTTCTGTAGAAAAACCAGTGTCCTGATCTAGACCTTGACATTTTCCCCTCTGAATGGGAATAATTTCCTCACCGCAGTTGCGTCTTCTGGCTCGGGCGACAGGAGACTCAGCAGGGGTCTCGCTTTTACGATCACACATTTCCAAGACTTTCGTTCTTTTAAAGGAAAACTGGGTTGTCTAGAAACCGTAACTGATTGATGCTTGTTGACGTAAAACGGCAAAAAACGAAAGACGGTCTAATAACATTTGTATCCCTTCAGAGGAAGTATTTCCAAACTGTTTAATCAGCTGAACCCCTCTGAAACCTTGTCCTAATCAGACACGACACGACACATGAGTTTAAATATCATTTTGTGTTACTTTTATAGCCATAAATAAAAGCAACAATGGATAATTAACCTCAGATCTCAAAAATAGGACTCCACCCACCTCCTCTTCTGATTGCCTGTGATTTTGATTGATTTGGTTGCGAGTGCTGAGTGTTTGCAGAGAGACTCCGCCCACACCCTCTTCTGATTGGCTGTGATTTGATTGATTTTGTTTGCGAGTAAAGTGTTTGCAGAGAGACTCCGCCCACACCCTCTTCTGATTGGCTTTGATTTTGATTGATTTGGTTTGTGAGTGCAGTACGCTTGCAGAGAGACTCCGCCCACACCCTCTTCTGATTGGCTGTGATTTTGATTGATTTGGTTGCGAGTGCAGTGTTTGCAGAGAGACTCTGCCCACACTCTCCTCTGATTGGCTGTGTTTTGATTGATTTTGTTTGCGAGTAAAGTGTTTGCAGAGAGACTCCGCCCACACCCTCTTCTGATTGGCTGTGATTTTGATTGATTTGGTTGCGAGTGCTGAGTGTTTGCCAGGAGACTCCGCCCACCTCCTCTTCTGATTGGCTGTGATTTTGATTGATTTGGTTGCGAGTGCAGTGTTTGCCGAGAGACTCCACCCACACCCTCTTCTGATTGGCAGTGATTTTGATTGATTTGTTTGTGAGTGCAGTGTTTGCAGAGAGACTCCGCCCACACCCTCTTCTGATTGGCTGTGATTTTGATTACTTTTGTTTGTGAGGTCAGTATGCTTGCAGAGAGACTCCGCCCACCTCCTCTTCTGATTGGCTGTGATTTTGATTACTTTTGTTTGTGAGGTCAGCATGCTTGCAGGGAGACTCCGCCCACCTCCTCTTTCGATTGGCTGTGATTTTTGAATTATGTTTTTTCTTCACTTTGCGAGTGTAGTGCGCTTGCAGAGAGACTTTGCCCCCACCCTATTCTGATTGGCTGTGATTTTGTTTTGCATGTGTACTGTGTTTGCAGATAGACTCCGCCCCACACACTCTTCTGATTGGCTGTGATTTCTGAATGATCGTCTAGAACACAGTGGGAGCTAAAATATGGTCCTCCTGAAATTCGTAAGTTAATATTTCAATAATTTAGCAACACATTCACGTTCACGATTGATTAATGATCACATGACATGCAGGTAAAACAAATAAAATATCTTTTTTTAGTAGGCTAATACATTTTTATTTACATAATTATTAGTTTTCAATTAGCTAATAAAACCCAGTTTGGGAAAGTCTGCTCTGAAGTTTTCCTTTTTAAACTGGTTAAAAAGTGTATTTACTCCTACCACTAACATTGACATTATTGCAGAACTTGGTGCAAACTTTCCTAACTGCTCCAAAAGTGATTTGGTTCTCCATTTGGACTCTTATTTAGAGAGCTGGTCATATATGACTCTGCTTATGGGAAGTCTCACGGTTCAGCAGGCAGCAGATTTTGTCATTTTGCTCAGATCCTGATGGCTGATCATGTGGGAATTTACAGACACTTTTTGCAGTCGAGGGAAAAAAACGGATGATAATTCAGCGGCCATCAGTCAAGCAGATAAACAAACTCCTTCCTTTCGACACCTCAATCTCATCCCTTGACCTTCTCACCTATTCAGTCATCATATACTCACCCTCGTTTTCTAAATGGGAAACACTACAGGAGTCAACGTAAACAAAAAATCTGCACACTGCTTTACTGCTCCCACAAATGTATTAAAACAGACAACGTTTCGACCCAAGGTCTGTTTTAATACATTTTTTGGAGCAGTAAAGAGCAGTGTGCAGATTTTTTTGTTTACGTTGACTTATGCTCTATTTGATCTAGCACATGCATAAGTTTCACTGGATGTGCGTACAATTTTTCCTTCAAACACTACAGGAGAACATTTGTAGAAACATCGGTCTGTCAGGCTCCAAAAAGCACCATAAAAGTTTAAATGCTGCACAGTGTTCTTTAGAAGACATGTTCAAACAGTTAATATTGTCTTTTTTTATTAGACTATTGATATTGACTGGTTTGAGTTCTTTTATTGGTAAAGGCAAGGGAAATGGCCTCAAACGCACCATAATGCAGGAAATCACATCTACGAAATAAAAAAAATTCTTGCTGTTTCATGCATACTGATCTTTTTACACTGTTAAAGACGTGGAATCCCATACTAAACATAGACAAAGTTTCAAAAGTTAAGGTGGACGTTTGATGGGAGTATTTCTTTGTCAAAAATACTACTTCCGGTTAGTCATAAGTTTCGGCAAGTTTTTTGAGATCATGCGTCCCCTTTGACGTTAATGGGGGCGGAATTTCCTTGTATGGGCCTTACGGATAATTCTACCGGAAGAGCCTGAGAGAGAGAGGGAGAGAGCGAAAGCAACAGCCTACGCCCATCAAAGCGCTGGCTTGTAGGATGCTGGACAGGTGATGCGCACATAACAATGTCACCAAAAAAGTGCGTTTTTGGTTGCCAGACCAAGACAGTCCTGCACAGATTCGCCAAAACCCCGCGTTAAGGCAACAGTGGATGGAATTTGCTTTTCCGGATCAGCAACTGAGTTGCGCGAATGTTTATATCTGTTCGCTGCATTTCGGTGCCGACTGTTTCATAAACAAGGCCCAGCTCGACGCCGGATTTTCCCGATTGCCTAATGCTGAATGATGGAGCAGTCCCAACGATAAAGGTCCCAACGTTAGAAGGGTGAGTGAGACTGCTTCAAATGTCTGTGTTTTTTTTAGTCCGCTTACTGTCTACACAAACCACGCGTAAACACACAAACACACGTGCACAACTGCACTTCCCACATGTACACCTTCAAAGACAAAAATACGACGATATAATTCAAGTAAATATGTAAATAACACAAGCCGCTAAGCATATTATATAGTTAGTGTATAACTTGTAGCACATAGAGACGTCCTGCTCTAGTCGTTTTTGCTGCTGCTCCTGTTCAACTGCAGCCTCTGGGTCTGATTCCGGATCATAGATGTATGGCTGTATCTGATTAAAAGCCATATTTTTATTTTGAATAAAGTTTTTTTCCCGCTGTTAGGGATGACACAGCTTTACGACGCACTCGACTCAACACACAGCGCGCTGCTGCACACGTCATTATTTAGCTCCGCTCACACGACACGCCCCCACCCGCTCGGCTTTTTTCGGAAAGACTCGGAACAGCGCATCTTTCTTATATAATTATTAAAAAAATAAAGACTTTTCGGAGATATGCAGGATGCAATGCTACTCTATAGGTACTCAAGATTGACATGACACTGACTGAAACTGAGTGTTTCACCCCCCCTTTAAAGACTTGGATTCCCATCCTAAACATAGACAAAGTTTCAAAAACTAATGTTGGACGTTTATTTTTTCCCGGTATTTCTTCCGATTTCTCACAAGTTTCGGAGAGTTTTTTTCGAGTATGGGTCGGCTTGACGTCGATAGAGCGGAAGGTCCTTGTATGGGCCGTACGGGCTCTTCTCCCGGTAGGGTGCACGCGCGCGTGGGTGACTAGAGCGAGAGAGGAAATGCACGCCGTAAACACTCCGCGCCACGCTCCACTTTATTCCTATGGGTGACGTCAAGCGGCTTCAGCACAGCATTCCGGGAAGGCAGCGCTGCATCTGAACCGATTTGAACACAGAAATGACGGGAAGCGTCACAACATCGCGGATCTCCACGGTCAATGCTGTCACAGGACTTCACCAAATCATACCAAAGAAGTGTGTTTTTGACAGCGCGGTCCCAGCGATAAAGGTTCGGTCCTGCTTTGGAAGCAGCCGGTGAGTTAAACTGCTTCAGATGTCTGTGCTGTCGGCTATCGTCGCGTGAGTAAACATCAGTAAACGACACGATCGCGTGCTTCGTCATTCAAATGCGCTAACGGACTCTATTGTTGTTCTCTGTATAACGTTACACTAGTCTGACGTGCAAAACCGTTTTGCTTGCTACTGCTAAGGTTTAGTCGCATACAATAGTCCATAAACCGAATCATGTCCTCATAAACTGCGAGTAAACACACACAAATGTTGACAGGCCACTAAATACAGTCCATACCACAGAGACGGACGTCCTGCTGTTGCCGTTTCTCCTGTTCAATTTATTTCAGCCTCCAGATCTGATTCTGGATCATATCTGTATTAGTTGAATCTGATAGCCATGGTTTATTAGGGTAACGTTTTCTTCTCCACGCTTGAGGACGTCACCGATTTGCGCTTGTCATTCTTTAGCTCCGCCCACACGATACGCCTCCAGCCGCTCGTTTTTTCCGGAAAGACTCGGTACAGCCTATATTTCTTTCATAAATATAATAAAACTAAAGACTTTTCGGAGATATGAAGGATGCAATACTAGGTACTCAAGATTGACATGAGATTGACTGAAACTGAGTGTTTCACCCCCCCTTTAAAGTCAAATCATGCTTTATGTTAGGAACAAACGAGTTTGGTTTATTGACTGAAATTCATATGCACTGTGAGACCAAATTAATTAATAATGCAATTAATAATGCAATTAGCATATTATAGAATAAATAATGACTGAATTTTCTTAAATTCACTTTAAAGCTCCACTGTGTGATATTTTCCCCCATCTAGCGGTGTAAAGGTTTATGACCATCCAGTGAATATTAGTTTCTGTTCCTCTCAATTCTGATTTCGTTTTAACTCCTACGGTGGCCGATTTAGTCCAAGATTAACATGGCTTCCAGTTCGACCTCGTCAACGAGTCCCATCGAGTGTTTAAACGTGAAAGGCGAAGCTTGAATTTACGGGTATGTCCCTCTTTGGCTACTGTACTTTCAAGATGGAGGAGCAACATGGCGACCGGCATTCGAACCCCTCACCCGTATGTGTTTTCAATGGCATATTATAAACTTACGAGAATACTTTATTACTTGAAAGAAGTAAATATACATTAATGAGCATATATATTTTTGATAGAACAGTGTTTTTTGCTAAGAATAAATTAAAAAAGTTACACAGTGTATCTTTTTAAGTTCACTCTAAGGGATATGCCACTTGTATGCAAGTTAATAGGTTACTGGAAGGAGATTTTGCTTTAGAAAATGTTTTTTGTTTGACTTTTTATTTCTTGCATTTTTCTATTCAAATGCTGGAAGAAAATGTATAATACATGGAAACATTCTCATTTAAGGCGAGTGTCTCACATAAACCCAAAAATGAGCCTCTCTCTGGGTGGATGGTCTGAAATCTTGAGCCACATGTGATGTGAGTTTGTTTCTCTGTTGCCTAGAGCTTTAAACAGGTGTTCATATGTGAGTTTGACAATTGCTAGTGAGATCGCTGTGACAGGGAAGCAATTGAAAGTCAATTTCAGCTGGAGTAAAACATCTCTGTCTGAAGATACGGGGCGGGAGGTAATATTGACTTTTCCAACAGCTGCAGTTTCATCTTCATAAAATAACCTGCTGACTGACACAATGGCCTGATCAATATATACCATTTTTACAGCTTTGCATATAGAGATGCAGGAAATGAGAAAGAGGCGTAAATCTCAGTGTAAGTTTGCTATTCATGAGTTAGTTTAAACAAGACAGAGTTCTCAAATGCCAATTTAACATCGAAACGTTGCTATGTGATTTCCGAGCGTGTTTTGAAAGGTTGCTAGGGTATTTTGTGATTGCTATGTGACCTCAAATCTTTTCACAAATTATATATTTCAAACACCCTGGAGGAAGTCAGGTGATTTTCACACGGTCAGGTCACATATCTGGCATGTGTGAATCATAAATCATTTATTTCAACCTTATCTTTCGTCCTCAAGAAAGTACATTCAGAACTTTGACTTGATCTTTTGAGTTATTAAATACAGCGCTGGTGTCTCCTGCGGTTAAAAATCGGTGTTTTTGCAGACTTTGGAAAGAGTTATTGCGTTCGGTCTTAAATTAAACAGACAGCAGGTCAACTGCTCTAATGTTGACATTCTTTGAACCTGATATTGTTCGTTAGGATGATGTGTGGAAATGACTTTGCTGGCAATTCTGGCCAATTATTAGCATCAGCTGTGTCAGTGTGAATCAGTGCTGTGTCGTCTCATATGACTCCGCTCCAGCGGATCAGATGTTGGTAGTGTGTTTGATTTGGCTCCTCCGTTCAGAGGCAAATCACGATTTTAATAAAACACCTTTGTAGTGTCTTTTTCACAAAGTAAGTGCGTCTTTTCATATTATCATCAAAACAACTGTGAATCTTACAACACCAGTCTAAATGCCCAAGTTGGAATTCACTAATATATATATATTATAAAATACACATTAAAATAAATTAAGTTTTTTGTAGAAAGACAATTAAACCTACTTTGAGGAAAATTAATACATTGATTTATTTAGCTATCATTGTGACAATAAATAACATTTTTACATTTAAACCCAGGATTTTCATTACTGTAGGAGGATTTTCATTACTGTAATGTAAAAAGTTAAGTACACTCAAAAAAATGAACTTATGATGCTGTTCACTTTATTTAAGCAATTCATCTTGATTTAACACCATCATATCAGGTTTCTGGTTCAAATGTAATTGATTCATGTTAATTATGTTATGTTAAATTTATAAAAGTTTATTATGTAAGGTGAACACTGTTATCAATTGAAATTGCCTTAAAAAATAATAACAACAAGCATATTTTTAAAAATAAAATGCAAAATTAACTCGTTGGACAAACTTAAAATATTGAATTGAGAGCAGGAATTCCATCCAGTGAATTTGAATATAAGTACACACACACACACACACACACACACACACACACACACACACACACACACACACACACACACACACACACACACACACACACACACACACACACACACACACACACACTCTCTCTCTCTCTCTCTTCTGCATAATGCAACATTACAGAAACTCCTCAATGTCCAACATAACTGAACATTAAACACTAACATAAACTACACTCTAAAAAATGCTGGGTTAAAAACAACCCAAGTTGGGTTGAAAATGCACCGACCCAACAATTGAGTTGTTTTAACCCAATGGTTGAGTTGTTTTAACCCAGTGGTTGAGTTGTTTTAACCCAGTGGTTGAGTTGTTTTAACCCAGTGGTTGGGTTAAATGTTGCTTAAGACAACCCAATTGCTGGGTAAGAACAACTCAACCATTGGGTTAAAACAACCCAATTGTTGGGTCGGTGCATTTTCAACCCAACTTGGGTTGTTTTTAACCCAGCATTTTTTAGAGTGTAAGAACATATTTCCCTTTATACTGAAAAACACATAAAATGACACTTGAATCCCTAAATTTACTCTCATAATTTAGTCCCTTGCAAAGCATGCTGGGAACAACAGATCCACTGCCCAGTTAGTTATGGCAACACAAATATTTCTTGTAGTTTTAACGCAAATTAAATAAGTAAACTTCAGTTTTAAATATATTAGGCTGAACACATTTCGACACAACTTAATTTAATTAGGTAAAGTAAACATCATTTAAATGTGTCTTGTCTATGAAGTGCCTGAATCATTTTTTTGAGTGTAGATCTGCTATGGGTAATTCAAGTGTGCTATACAAGCTGTACAAGTGTGTCATGTATTAGCAGTAGCAAATCACGTACTTGTTCTGTAGCAGCAATAACAGTAACAGCAGCATTTTTTTATTCGTTAAAACGTCAAGGGGTGAGTTTCACTAAACAATTGACCTATTTGTTTCTTGTGCAAAGCTCAACAAACACCCTTTTGTAAGCAAATTAGACAATTATATTTGTATTATTTTATATATTAGACAATCTTATATGCCGATAGCACAGACGACTTTTATTATTATGGAATAGACATTTGGGTGAGGTCTACATTTACATTTTTACCTTGCATACTGCATGCAAATATGCTGTTTGCGTCAGAATCGCCAGACGCGTTATTTAGGGATGAAGGCTGTCAAGTGCATCGCCATGACAACGCTGATTAGGTGACATTTCAAGTAACCTTAACAAGACGACTCCTGAAGCAGTCTGGCATGTTGACCGGCATTAATGAGGATGAAAGATTGTCATGGCAGCTCGCAAATTTCTTAATCTCAGGGGAATGTGGGAAATTTTTCTTTGCAGTGACAGATTTTTGTTTATGATGATTATTTGTCTGATCCAAGCGCAGAACGTGCATTTCACTGGAAGATATCGCCGTAAACGCCCGAGCAAAAAAACCTGAATATCTGAAGTGTCCCACAAACTCTTATGACCTTTTGACAAGACATTATTTTACATAATTTATGTTCAACTTTCACGATGAGCGTTAATCACGCAACGGATCCGGCCTAAAAATGTGTTTTCTAGAAGCCAATGATCATTAACCTGTCTTTCGGTTTTGAGAAACTGCTTTAAATAGTCATGATTAAAATTCTGCGTTTGCTCAGGAATGCTGTGTCAATCTGGTTTGGAGTCAGAAAACGAGGCAAGTGCAAAGCTACGCAAATGTGGTCAGGATGAAACATAAAATATGAAGACAGCGCTCCTGAAAGCAGGATAACATTCCAGTCGTGGGATTTTCGTGAGCTGTAATTCAAAACTTTGCATTTGTGTGTCTGAAATAATGTTGGCGATTTGATCCCAAAAACTTATTTTGTGGCTTGACTTGGACTCTTTCTCTCAGCACAAGCACACAGGTGCACCATTAGCTACCACGAAGAATGTACTTTTAAATTGTTTTAGTATTACAAATGTGCCTTGATCAACCCTAGTGTTACGAGTATCATTTCAACACATTTCAGAATGAAGTAACTCATGCAGAGAATGCTTTGTGCCTAAGATGATCAGATTAACAGTAAAAATAACTGGTTTCTGACCTATAGCGGATTTTCTTCATTAACATTATACGTTTTTTTCACATTGTGAATGCCAAGGCGAGCTGGGAAATTGAACTTTATCCGGGATCTTGGCCAAACCAGAAGAAGAGGAATTATCATAAAACAACAAGTCCGCTGATGAGTATATAATGGACATGGGAAGTAGCTGCTCATGCTGATATTGTTTTAGCCATCAGAAAATAGTTTAATTATTTTACCTATACAGTATATTTATTTTACCATTCAGATTAGTTTTAGTTTTGATTGTTACATAGTAGTTTTGATTTCATCCTGCAATGTTTTTAGTTGTTTTGCAATGCATGCATTGTTATTAATTATAGATTTTAGATTTTTTTCAAATCTGATTTACTGATTATTTAATCTGTCATTTCATTTATGCAGAATGGAAAACGACTTAATGTTGGCAGAACTCAAAAAAATGTAAGGTAAACATATACGTAAATTTTTTTTACCTCCTTAGCTCTGTGACCATTTTTGGGGATTTCTGTCTGGATTTAGCCATACCCCAAAATACCCACATACTAAATACACAATTTTGTTGTAGTTTTACAGGAAACCCTTTGAAGTTACCAGATCTGTCAAAAGCTGATGTGGGATGTGTTGGCTGTTTTTTTGCCTCTTCCTACGTTTTTTTTTACCCAATGGTTCTCTTGATTATGTCCTCTCAGATCTGGACTTCCTCTCAGGCCAGCTCTTAAAAGCAGGTTTGGGATGTTTTGACAGTATTTTTTGCCCTATCAAGGATTTTTGATCCATTGGTTCTCAATGATTTCCTCTCAGACCCAGAATTCCTCTCTGGCCGGGTTGCTGATGTGACATGTTGGCTGTTTTTAGTTTGAGTTTTTTGCCTCTTTTTGTAAGGTTTCTGTTTTTGCCTACTGGTTCCTCTAGAACAGTATTTAAGGAAAGAAAGTCAGAGAAAATACATTTTCAAATGCAATGAATGTATTTTTAAAACCTGTTTTAAATAAATGGCAAACAATGTACGTAAACATTTTGGTACAAAGGGATGTTAATAGATATCAGACAATAGAGTAAATAGAAAACAGTATTTATATTAACTTTTTTATACTGTAGAACTGTAGTTGGAACCATTGCTGCCAGTACTTTGTGAAATTACAGAACAGCCATACAAATTAAAAACTGTAAAATTACGGTAAAGGGCTGGAACCACAGCTGCCAGTACTTTACTGTGAAATTACAGCATGATGGAAACCGTAAAATTACGGTAAATGACTGGAAGTAGCTTGCCAGTACTTTACTGTGATATTACAGCATTGTCAAAACCATAAAATTGCGGTAAAGGGCTGGAACCACAGCTGCTAGTATTTTACCGTAAAAATACGGGTGAATTTTTTACAGTGTACAGCACTAAAATTGAAAGAAAGTTCTAAATACTCATAAAAATTAGTTTGATTCAACTAAATTGTTTAATTTGAGTTGACTCTACTCAAACCAATGCATTGATTTGTTAGAGTTTACAGCAAGAAACTGATTATTAAAAGGAAACTAAGACTTACTTCAATTTGATTGCAATGTGAATCCTGTGATAGGACACATTTGACAATATTATTATAGCTTCTGTTGATTGATGGTATAATTACTTTTTTCAGGGTTTTTTTTTTTTTTGGCTTGTTTTCCAGATTTTATTATTATTATTATGATGATGATGATGATTATTATTATTATTATTATTATTATTATTTGTTGTTGCATTATTTTATTCCATTTGTTTTTCAGTGAATATTTTAGTTGCCATGTACGATATTCACCCTGAGCTAAAGTAAATCTGCATTATTTTCAAGAGACGGCCGATCCTGAACCTTTTCTGCCATCTGCACCCAATCAGAACAGAGACATGTGAATGGTGAGTTTGCTCCTTCATACGTCACTATCTGTTTCAGAAGGATTCAACTTTGAAAGGACTGGGCCTCTAGAAAGTTTGTCAGCATTGACACAAAACAGATGAGAAGCACAAGGAACATCAATAAATCAGCTTGAATCTGGCCTGTTGCGGTTGCACACGTGTTATAGGTGAAAAGGACAACGCTTTGGCAAAACCAGCTATTTGATTAACAGTGCAGGAATCCACACAGAAGGAAAATCCTGGAGAGATTCCAAAACGAGCTGAAACTACACACACACACACACACACACACACACACACACACACACACACACACACACACACACACACACACACACACACACACAGATGATTAGAGATCCATCCTGACACCCAGAGATTTGTGTTGAGATATGTGTTGACTCTAAACTGCTTTGTGAACTGCAGAAATGAGCTCAAGGAATGAACTCAGCCAGAGCGTAAAACGAGGACACAAATCCAACGCTCAAATATAGGTGGCTTGACATTAACTTTTTTGCTCACCAGTCACTGTAGCTAGTGGTTTTCCAAAGTTACTAGCCACCCAGCATTTTTACTGACCTCAGTTGGACATTGATAACATGGGGAAAAGCTGCCATAGATATTTTAAATATTATCTCATAATACTTGCCAAGACTGGCGTTTGGGCATATTTAATGTGTATTTGACTGTTTAAGCGCAATAAGCAGCTCTCTTGCGCAATTTAGCACTTATAAGTGGCTTTATGTGGTTTTTCAAAGTTACTAGCCATTTAGCATTTTCACTAGCCACAATTTGACATTGATAACAAACTGCCATATAGATATTTTTAATATTATCTTATAATTTGTCAGCAGGTTTATTAGGCTGCTGTCACTTTAAGATCTGATGCACTGATCCATTACTCGTACACATGCATTTTCTTTCTCAATTGTTGACATTCACTTAAATCTGAACTGACTGTGTTTAGACTGGCATTTGGACATTATTTAGTGTGCGTTTGACTTTTTAAGTGCAATAAGCAGCAAAAAAGGGCTCAATTTAGCTCTTAGAAGTGCCGAAATGTGGCCGTTTGAGCAGAAATTCTGTGGGAATGAGTAAAAATGTAATATTGGAAGCGTTTCAGATATTTCTGTATTGATATGTATCGAAAAATCGATATTTTTGACAACACTATACATTGCACTTAGTTCATTATTTCAGATGCCTTTTTTAAAGGACTACAATTGAAAATATTATATATTATATATGAAATTCAACCCCCCAATGATGCAAGGAAAGTGATTTACATACTGCCACGCTCCATAACAATATTGTAACAGTAGTGCATTTGGCCTGTGCATATTTTAACTCCTTCACGGTCACGAAAAGCAATGGCATCACCATGCACTTTCCCCTGCTGTAATACCTTAAATGGTACATAACACACAGTTTCTGCCAGTCTCATGTTAATCTTGAGTAGTATTGCATCCTTCATATCTCCCAAGAGTCTTTGATTCTTTCTGAAAACAGCCGAAGGCGTGCAGTGGGCAGAGCTAAAGAGTCACAATCACACACACACAATACATCATGGCATTATCCCTGGATAACTCTCGATTCACTATACGTTGGTGTTATTCAAATGATATGCACTTACACACCGATTGCCAACAAAACACACATTTGATGCAGTTTCACTCACCGCCTGCAGCTTTACTACAGACACACAGTGAAAAATTTGTGCTGAAAAGGTGAACAGGGTTACTTTTGTGGCTTATCGCATATGCATTTGTAGGAATTTTCAGACGCAAAATTCATGGGAGGAGAGTATTTAAATGAATCACGCAAACTGATTTATAAATGTTTGTGCTTGTCAGTTTACTGGTGTCTGTGCCATTATGTACTGCCCCAAAAAGGCAGGTCTTAAACCAGATGCCAACTCGTAGATTTGTCGGTCATTATAGAAATGATTCGGCTGCGTCTGTGTTCATGAATTTGTGCGTCGTCAGTAGATCACTCACAGAACTGCACACTCCCATCTGCACTTTTTTTGGGACTGCGCTTTCATGCTAATGTGCCCTGTTTAATAAATCTGGCCCAAAAGGTTTTGTAAGATTACACACATAGGGCCCTGTTTACACCTGGTATTAAAAAGTGTTTGGGTCAGTAGGATCACAAGAAGATTGTCCACATCCAGAGGTAGTCGAAAACACATTACACCGGATTGCTTTCGTAGCTTAAAATAAATTCAAATCACCCGCCCTAATATCTCTGTAACTCTCGCTCCGCGAAGCGTGAACTGCTGTGTATGACTAACGGAAAATTGACCGGCGCCATATTTAAATATGCGTCACGTGCCTGCGTGCTAATTTGGAAAACCATAAAATGTACATGAATAATAGATGTGCTTAGGAAATTTAGGGGAAAATTAGTCAGTGCAAAAAATTATCAAAATGAGCATTTTTTTTTTTTTTACAAGACAAGGTTAAAAGATTAGTACAATAGTTGATAGTCTACACATAATATACTGGATGTGGCCTAGATACTATTATTTAGCCTAAAAAACTCAATTCAAACACCATACTATCTTATAGTAAGATTTTTTTTTCTGTGTGACTGAATGACTGCTTATTTCTGTATATACAGTAATTTCCTTTGTTCTATTTTTACAGGAAAAAGCCTGTAAAAATATTAATCAAACTTATGTCCTCTTAAAAACGGAAATTTGATGTAATACCAAAATACAAGCAAGCAATACAATCCAGAAAATTGAAAATCTGTAAAAAAAAAATTGGTATCTGTAAAACAACAGGCATTGTATGTATGAAAAAAACGGGGGGAAATTCTGTAAAAAATACAGACTATTATCTGTAAAATTAGTTTTTTTTTGTTGTTTTTTTTACAGTGTAGTGTAGACGCTCATCCAGCCACTAAAAGAAACCCTAATCTCCATCTACTGAGCAGAACATTATGGGATGTGCGCTATCCAGATGGGATTTAAACTCTGTCGGCTGAAGACCCGAGTTTGGTTTGAAGAGGAAAATGTCCCAAGCACAATGTTCTCTCTCCATTCCTGATTCCTAACACACACTCACAGTGTTCAGCTGGTCTTGTCAGAGCAGACACTAAAACTGCTGCTCTCCGAATGTTTTTCCATCGTCTCTGTTTTTTGTGTGAGCTTATTTCGTCCATTAGATGGAAAGGTCTGAAAAAACCCACATTTACCCGCCCATCGACCCTCCCCTCGAAGAAATCAGGACAGAAAGTGGACAAAAGAGAAAACACCAGGTGGGAACAGGAATGTGTCTCCTTCTGCCACTTCTGATCTGATCATCTCAAAACCAGCCTAAAAGGGAGGTAGAGCTGCTTTACAGCTTCATTTCATAATTGATTAATTTGACAACATTAATGTTATGATACTTTGAAGCAATCTGTTTTGTATAAAGGACTCTATGAATTAATGTGGCTTGACATTCAGGCTGAAACTTTTGTTCCCTGCAGGTCCTCTTCCTGACTCAAGGAGTATTTATCTGGTTTAGGACTGTAATGTTGGGACAACATACAAAACAACAACATGTGTTGAGCAACGCACTTGAACAGAAAGAAGGGTTGCATAAGTCCACAAGTGTGATATAAAAACTGCAATTTATTACTTAGTATTTCTAATGAACAATAAAACGGTATGTTGGAAAGCCACGGCCATAATAAAAAAAAATCCGTACTGAAGATCTGAACAAAATGACATAAAAACACTGAGCTCTGAGACAGAAGATAAATCGTGCATGGATGACATGCCACATGAAACTGTTTCCTGACCCAAATCCATCTGAGTGTTCTTCGGGAAAAGCTTGACATTCACTAGTTTAGTTTATTCCTCAGCACCACGACCACCAGGATTGGTTTTCTCCAGAAAAGAGATCATTAAAATTGTCCCATCATTGTTTAGTCTCCAATCGAACCCTTAAGTGGGGTCGGGTTCACCCGCACCGACCGCAGGCCTGAATCGACAGTCCTGTGATGGAGCAAAAAGGTCAAATCCTCTGGTCTGGTCACAGAGATCAAACCCATTTCAGCAGCTATAAAAGAATAAAACAGCAGGAGTCGTGCAGTAAGACAGGCAGCGATTTAGCCCTATTCATTCCAGAACTCTAGTCATTTAACAATAAACCTCAAAATGCAGGATTGGATTGTCAAACTCTGGCCAGAGTGAGAGAGATGAAGGCCTTTGTGGAAATGGACACATAGAAAACTTAGAAAAGCAAACGCAGCGGGTCGAATGTAATTGTGCCACTCATTTACGGTGAATTCCTTCCAGTGTATTTGAATTGCCTGAAGAGGTTTGAGGTTTGTAATCTTATGCACGAGGGTCTGTATCAGGCCTGCCACTCTCACTAACACTTCTCATCCCATAATGAACGGAGATAAGATGCCGGCAAGCCCTCATGATATCAGCTGACTGTCAGAGAGAGACGTTTATTCACACTTTTCAATGCAAGTCTGATATTATAGAGGAACTAGAATTTTACATGTATTAAAAAAGTGTGAAATAACTACAAAAGCAGGGGTTTGGGCGGTTTCCGGGGTATTGCTATGCCGTTTCTAGGTATTCTGGTAGGGCTGTCACTTGCGTTTGAAATTTAATTGCACAGTAAATCGGACCGACTACCATAAGTACAAAAAAACAAAATGGAAATAGGGAATCGATTTTAACCAAACATATACACTATTGATTTTAAACAAATTAAACATACACACTCAATTCCAAAAAAGTTGGGACACTGCACAAACTGTAAATAAAAAGAGAATGCAATTATTTACTAATCTCATAAACTTATATTTTATTCACAATATAATATAGATAACATATAAAATGTTAAAAAAGTGAGACATTTTGAAATGTCATGCCAAATATTGGCTCATTTTGGATTTCATGAGAGCTACACATTCCAAAAAAGTTGGGACAGGTAGCAATTTAAAGGCGGAAAAGTTAAATGTACAAATAAGGAACAGCTGGAGGAGCAATTTGTAGCTTATTAGGTCAATTGGCATCATGATTGGGTATAAAAAGAGCCTCTCAGAGTGGCAGTGTCTCTCAGAAGACCAGATGGGCAGAGGATCACCAATTCCCCCAACGCTGCGGCGCACAATAGCGGAGCGATATCAGAAAGGAGTTTCTCTGAGAAACACTGCACAGAGTTTGAAGTTATCATCATCTACAGCGCATACTATCATCCAAAGATTCAGAGAATCTGGAACAATCTCTGAGCGTAAGGGTCAAGGCCGGAAAACCAAACTGGATGCCGGTGATCTTCAGCCCTTAGACGGCACTGCGTCACATACAGGAATGATACTGTAATGGAGATCACAACATGGGCTCAGGAATACTGCCAGAAAACATTGGACGACACAATCCACCGCGCCATTCGCCGTCGCCGGCTAAAACTCTACAGGTCAAAAAAGAAGCCATATCTAAACATGATCCATAAGCGCAGACGGTTTCTCTGGGCCAAGGCTCATTTAAAATGGACGAATCAAAATTTGTTTTGAAAAAAAAGTCATTTTTAGAAAACTGGGACGCCATGTCATCCGGACTAAAGAGGACAAGGACAACCCAAGCTGTTCTCAGCGCTCAGTTCAGAAGCTGATCTCTGATGGTCTCGGGTTGCATGAGTGCGTGGTTTAGGGAAGGGTCAAATATGAAAATAAATATAATAAAAATAAAATAAATGTAAATAAACTTATGCTGACTGAATCAAACTGACGAATAAAGTGTTGGAACAGGGGATCGGTGTGTGGACCACGGATGCTGCCTGTCATTGTCTTACATTGGCATCACTTCTGTGGACCCATCAGGGAATTTTCAGCGATTCCCTGAAACTACCACAGATTTTGAGTTAAGGGTCCGTGTTCATTTCACAGAATTCTGTGAGACCAGGTTGGCTGTTTAGTTGCTATGGTGTTTTGGTTGGTTGCTATCATGTTACTAGTTAGTTTGCTATGGTGTTCTGGTGGTTACTATCCTGTTGCCAGTTAGTTTTTATGGTGTTTTGGTTGGTTGTTGTCTTGCTGTCAGTTAGTTGCTAGGGTGTACTGTGTGGTTGCATTTCTGTTGTCAGTTAGTTGCTAGGGTGTTCTGTGTGGTTGCAATACTGTATTTTGGTTGGTTGTTGTCTTGTTGCCAGTTTACTTCTGAGAATTAGTTAGTTGCTAGGGTGACTACCAGACTGAGAGTTAGTTGCTAGGGTGTTCTGGTGGTTACTATCCTGTTTCTAGGTAATTGTTAGGGTGTTCTGGGTGGTAGCTATCCGGTTGCCAGTTAGTTGTTATTGTAATTTGGTTGGTTGTCGTCTTGCTGTCAGTTAGTTGCTAGGGTGTTCTGTGTGGTTGCATTTCTGTTGTCAGTTAGTTGCTAGGGTGTTCTGTGTGGTTGCAATACTGTATTTTGGTTGGTTGTTGTCTTGTTGCCAGTTTACTTCTGAGAATTAGTTAGTTGCTAGGGTGACTAGCAGACTGAGAGTTAGTTGCTTGGGTGTTCTGGGGTTTACTATCCTGTTGCCAGTTAGTTGTTATTGTAATCTGGTTGGTTGTCGTCTTGTTGCCAGTTAGTTGCTAGGGTGTTTGGTTGGTTATATTGTTTCCATTTAGTTTCTAGGGTTTCTCTGTGTTCACAATGCTGTTGCTAGATAGTAGCCTGCACTTTCTGAGCCTATGTTTGAGGTATTCTCTGTAGTTTCTATGCTGTTGCTAATTAGTTGCTAGGGTGTTGTGGGTGATCGCTATGCAGTTGCTGGTACATCCTGAGTGATTGGTTACTGGCCCAAGTTTAGGTTGTTCTGAGTGGTTGTTAGGGTGTTCTTGGTGGTTGCCAGGTTTCTGGGTGGTTTTCCAGTTGAATTCTTTAAAGAACAGAGCTGAACAGGAGAGTGAACATGTCTTAAAAGTCTAATTCTACATTTTAAAAAACTGCTTCTGAATGGAGGGAGACCCGGCAAGGCCTATGCTGGAGGTATAACCATGTGATTCGTCACGCTCTGATTCCAAACACAGTCTCCCATCCGCTAATTTGTCGGCAGGGTCACGACCAGATGTTTGTGCTCCGTGTGTGTGTGTGAGCATGCATGTTTTTACATGTTCTAACGGGGGCTGAAATGTAAACAGAACTGGTTTCTATTACGGGCGAGTTTAGTGCAAAAATAGCAGACATCCGTCCCAGTCCACTGCAAGAGTTCAGAGGGAAACCCAGGAAAGATCAGGGTGGCCTGGGGTTGAAAAACAAAATTCCTTTAATGCCCCTTCCCTTAATGGACATTGATAACAATCATCAGATCATTTCATAACCTGATCTGGGGGCGGATTCACAAAACATTCTTACGAATAAAATTATTCTTAACTACCAATTTCTTCTTATTTTCTAACTTAAGAAAAAATATAAGAATATTTTGTATTCCCAAAAAACGTTTCTTAAAAATGTTCTTATCTTTTTTCTTATTATTGTTCTTAAGATAAAATTTAAGAAGTGTTCATATTCACGAAAAGAACGTTCTTGAAAAATCATCGTAAATAACTTCTTAAAACCTCCAACCTATCTTAAATACCCAAATGTAAGATGTTTAACCAATTTATTGGGTTGTTTCAAATATTAAGCATTGCAACATAACAGAAGCTAGCTTAATATAATATTTTTTAACTAATAGTACCATATGGATGAGTATGAAACCAGCAAAGCTCACACCATCCGGCAAGACAATAGTGGACGAGAAACTCCATGTAATTTAAAAATATTACTACTGTTATTGTGTCACAAACAGTAGTTTTAAGACTTTTTCAGGTGAGAATGAACTTATTTTAAGATTAAATCTGTGGTTTATTTATAAAGAGAGCACCTATTTGACCATTTTATCTGCCGTTTTCAGAGTTGTGAGAGCCAGGAGGTCCCACTGAGAGCAGCCTTTCCTCGGCCAGTTCTTCTGACGTCTGCCGCTCGGATGAGATATGATTCATCTTGTGTAGATCCTTGGTACCCGAGCAGCGTTCTTGATAAACGGCTAGGCTATTATAAAATACAGATTTTACCGACACGGCACATTAAAAACACAACATTTAGTGATTTACTCCGTTAAACCAGATACGATGAAAATAGGCTGCACACTTTTTATGATATCTACGTTCATCTGCAGGAAGCGCAAAAAGGCAGGCTTTGTTTTTCATTCAGTGAGTCTTTAATACCTTTCACACAAAAAAACACCAAATAACACCATTTATTTTCTTCTTAAGTAAAAAATGAAGATGTTCTTAAGAAAATATTTGAGAACTTCTTAAAGGGGGGGTGAAACACTCAGTTTCAGTCAATCTCATGTCAATCTTGAGTACCTATAGAGTAGTATTGCATCCTTCATATCTCCGAAAAGTCTTTAGTTTTATTATATTTATGAAAGAAATATAGGCTGTACCGAGTCTTTCCGGAAAAAACCGAGCGGCTGGAGGCGTATCGTGTGGGCGGAGCTAAAGAATGACAAGCGCAAATCGGTGACGTCCTCAAGCGTGGAGAAGAAAACACTTCCCTAAATCAGATTAAACTAATACAGATATGATCCAGAATCAGATCCGGAGGCTGAAATAAACTGAACAGGAGAAGCAACAACAGCAGGATGTCCGTCTCTGTGGTATGGACTGTATTTAGTGGCCTGTCAACATTTGTGTGTGTTTACTCGCAGTTTATGAGGACATGATTCGGTTTATGGACTATTGTATGCGACTAAACCTTAGCAGTAGCAAGCAAAACGGTTTAGCACGTCAGACTAGTGTAACGTTATACAGAGAACAACAATGGAGTAACGTTAGCGCATTTGAATAACGAAGCACGCTTTGTGAGAACGCTAGGTTTATGTTTGGGTGGTTTTACGAGAAACAAACTGACACCTATAGTGGTCAGCTAAACAAATGTATTTAAACACACACCATAGATCGCATGCTCCATTGATAAATTAACTAACGTTATACACGATCGTGTCGTTTACTGATGTTTACTTGCGCGACGATAGCCAACAACACAGACATTTGAAGGAGTTTTACTCACCGGCTGCTTCCAAAGCAGGACTGTGAAGCTTTATCGCTGGGACCGCTCCGTCAAAAACACACTTCTTTGGTAACTGTTGATTACGTGAAGTCCTGTGACAGCAGTGACCGTGGAGATCCACTTTTGCGACCGAAGCGTGATGTCGTGACGCTTCTCGTCATTTCTGCGTTCAAATCGGTTCAAATGCAGCGCTGCCTTCCCAGAATGCTGTGCTGAAGCGTTGAAGTCGCTCGACGTCACTCATAGGAATAAAGTGGAGCGCGGTGCGACAGAAGTGTTCACGGACGACTGGATCTGCAGCTGAGCGAGTGTTTATGGGCGTGCATTTCCTCTCTCGCTCTAGTCACGCGCGCGCGCACCCTACCGGGAGAAGAGCCCGTACGGCCCATACAAGGACCTTCCGATCTATTAACGTCAAGTAGACCCATACTCGAAAAAAACTCTCCGAAACTTGTGAGAAACCGGAAGGAGTATTTTTGACACAGAAATACTCCATCAAACGTCCAACATTAGTTTTTGAAACTTTGTCTATGTTTAGGATGGGAATCCAAGTCTTTAACAGTGTAAAAAGCTCAGTATGCATGAAACAGCATTCCCCCCCCCCCCCCCCCCTTTAAGAATTTTTCAAGAATTGCACTTAGAATTTATCTTAAGAATTTTCTTAACTTCTTTCTTAAGAAAACTTTCGTGAATCCGGCCCCTGATCTGAAGTCAGTGTTAGGGAGTAATTAAAATTAGCCTTACCGGTAACAAACACATTTTCAGCGTAATTGAGATCTTCACTGGTTTTGTGCCAGAATTGTATTTTATTAATTTAGGTTTTGTCTTGTAGTTTGGCCAGCTGTTTTCTTAAGTAGCTTCCCCAACACTGGTGGAAGTCTCATGAATGTTGATTGTTTGGAAGAAACTGGTCCGGTATCGGTACAAAAGGTCAGTTTGAAGCAGACATTATGGAGAATGCCAGGGAGAGACCCCCACAGTATCCCATGATCCCCCTGAGTCACAATCAGAGATGACTTTCACATGACACTTTACATGTAGGAACAAGTTCTCCATCGGGGTGAATCATCTTCCCTCGAACCGCCATCCAAGAGCTGGTGGGGGGGTTTTAAAGACTGTTTTACTTGGAACTTGTTCATGGAAATGCCTCTCTGTTCATTTTTCTCTCAAAAGCCTACGATGATTTATGTGGTCGTAAAGTCTTCAATATAATGTAGTCCATTTTAAGTGGAATAAACAGAAAAAAAGCTTCTTGGTTTTAACTAATCTTTGAAATCTGAACACAATTTGAGTTCGTTTACAGTCTACCAGATTGTTGTGATCCCCTGTGATCCGTCATAAAATCATGGAAGTCCATTAGAGTTTCCTTTGGTCTGAACTTCAGTGGGAAAACAATGTCCTGGGATACAGTACATTTGATGATGTAAAAAAATGTATGTCATAGTATCAGTATCACAGAAGCATCATTGTTGATTCAAGAGGTTTGGGAAGGTCTGACTGGAAAAATATATGTGGGTTTTGGTTTTTGGGTTTTGTAATACAAAACATTTATGTTCACATAATAAAACTAGGTAGGTTTGGTAGGTTGATCCCCCTGAAATGTATAAACCTTGTTTGTTTGAACATGTCGACATAGCAACACAATGGTGTGAGTTTGGGGGCGGGACTATCTGTTGACCGACCAATGGCAGACCTGGTGAGTGTTTGAAAACCTGAACAGCAGGTCTTATTTTTACACTTATGTTTGGTCAGACTTTATTTTAATAATAATAATAATTCATTACATTTATATAGTGCTTATTCTACCCAAAGCGCTTTACATATAGAAGGGGGGAATCTCCTCAGCCACCACCAATGTGCAGCATCCACCTGGATGATGCGACGGCAGCCATTTTGCGCCAGAACGCTCACCGCACACCAGCTGATTGGTGGAGAGGAGACCGAGTGATGAAGCCAATCATTATATGGGGATTATTAGGATGCCATGATGGACAGGGGCCAGTGGGCAAATTTGGCCAGGATGCCGGGGTTACACCCCTACTCTTTATCGAAGGACATCCTGGGATTTTTAACGACCACAGAGAGTCGGGACCTCCGTTTAACGTCTCATCCGAAGGACCCCCGCTCTTTAACTCTTTCCCCGCCAGTGTTTAAAAAAACCAGCAGCTCATTTGCATTTAAAGATACATGCACAAAAACAGCATGCACAACATGTTTACATGATATAATACATAATCTGTGGGGTGTTTTGAGCTGAAACGTCACAGACACACTCTAGGGACTTATCTTATAAAAAGGGGCATAATAGGTCCCCTTTAATCGACATGTTATGCTGCTTTGAAGCAGTTTCTATGCGGTGCAACTTCGGCGTCTATTTTAGATTGCATTCAATCCAAAATTACTCATAACAGGAACTTGTTGGCATTTGAAACCAGTGCATTGGTTCGATAATTTCCGCAAACCTGATTGTGTCGATTCTTCTGACCAAACCCCATAGTCCCACAACTCCGTACACTTCTCATGCAATTGATCAAGTGTCACATCTCCTCCAAACTTTAAAAGGTCAGCTGCTACTTCATCCGGACCCGGTGGTTTCTGGTTGGTTAATCGCAGCAAGGCATGCCAGAGCGTTATATATCATCAGTCAATACCGTCCAGTCCTAATTGATGTGTTCATTTCTGGGTTTGGTCAAGCTAACATGATATGATGGACACACATCACGCTGAAATATGAGTGCAAGATTTCCAGGTTGGATTGGCATTTATAACTGCACTTTTTCCAAATAGGACATAGGCAATTCTGACTTAGATTTGACTGGAATGCAACATTACACTAAAAACACTTCGACGTTAATTATATGAAAGCCATTGCACAAATGGTTCTGAAAAGCTTTGATCGTTTATATCTAATGATGTTGTAAATGTGATTTGTGCGTCCGAACACATTTTGTGGGCCACTGTAGATGCTCTGCCCTTTAGTGCTGATGAAAATCACATTTGCATTTCAAGTTAATCTTCTTGAAAATTTCAAGAGAGCCTGTTTAATATGACATATACAACCAAGCTCATATTTTAAGAATAATTGAGTTTTTTTAAGAAATTGAAGCTATTTAAATGTCATGCACAAACTCCTGCTTAGATGTATAGTATGTACATGAAAGTAAGCAAATACAGACGACATCAGGCCTGATCCTTCAGTAATCGCTGTACCATCCAAACTGTCATCGAGTTTGGGTGCATATATCCATCACAAAAAAAAATGCTTTGAACTTATATCCCCGTAATGTTTTATGTATGTCTGGATTATTTCCACATGTGGCTTTTTTAATATCAGGTGTCAGTCACAAAGTTACATAACTGTTCACATGCATACGTACAAGAACATGTTATATAAGGTCCATATCCGTTAGAGGTCAATAAAATCAGTGTCTTTGTTTGCGAAGTTTCGCGTATATCACAAAAGGTCCACGTATTTAATAGATACATAAAACTTATATAACTGACCCATTTTTGAATCACGTTTTATGGGTCAATCTGGGAGTCTCATAAAAGTCCAGATTTGATTTCTGATTCTAATTTGAAACTCACTCGCAGGTTATCAAACCAGTGTTCATGGACAACAGATGAAAAAATCCCATTCATTTCACCATAGAGAAATCATTTTTTTTAATAATAATGTATAATTGATATACGATATATACAGAGTTTGTACATTTAGTAGTTAGTAAATAGTTTGAGTGTATTGAGCCTTATTATATATATATATATATATATATATATATATATATATATATATATATATATATATATATATATATATATATATATATATATATATAAGGCATAACATTATGACCACCTTTCTACCCAGGGGTCCTAGGTGTTGAAAGCTGAAACATTTTTACTTTGCGGCCGCCCCTTACTCAACAAACTGAGCTGCTCTGTGTATTCTGACAGCTTTCTATCAGAACCAGCATTAACTTCTGGAGCAGTTTGAGCTCCAGTAGCTCGTCTGTTTGATCGGACCACACGGGCCAGCCTTCGCTCCCCACGTGCATCATTGAGCCTTGGCCGCCCATGACCCTGTGGCCGGTTCTCCACTGGTCCTCTTGGAGCACTTTTGATAGATACTGACCACTGCAGACCGGGAACAGCCCACAAGAGCTGCAGTTTTGGAGATGCTCTGACCCAGTCGTCTAGCCGTCACAATCTGGCCCTTGTCAAGATACATCTCAGAATTATTATTTTTTACAGTCTGTGATTAGAAAATATTTCTTTATTCAATCATTATTTCAATTTTTACTCCACCCGGATAGAAATGTAATTGTTTTAACAAATTTTGTTTGTTTAGAATAGTATGAAAAATACGTGATTAAATATTATATAATGAATTCTGGCATAATATTTCAGAAGTGTTGATGGTGGAAAGATGTTCAGAGATTTGCAATGTTGCTCGTGTTTTCAGCACCTGACTTTCATTAGGCAAAGTTTACACCGTAACGTGATAATTGAGTCCTGTTCATTTCAAGGTAAACATTAGACCATCTGGATCTGGATTTTTGTGATAAATTCTTTATTAGACTGTCTGGATCTTGACAGTAGAAAAACAAGTTCCCTTTCGGGGAACTCGAGCTGCGTCGAAACGCTGTGAGAACGCCTCTGCGTTAATGCGTCGTGAAGCGCCTGTAGAACCATTCCATCGGAAAAAAGATCGATCGTCGGCGTGATGACGTCATCGACCGGAAGCTATAAAACGTCCGTGAAAACAAACAGGAACTAGCTTCTGTGCCTTCAGTAAGCGATCTGTGTGAACCTGTCTGTCTATTTGGTGTTTTTGTCTGTCTATTGAAAGAGTTTTTCCACCCTTTGTTAAATATTCCATATATTTTACAAAAAAGAGAAAATAAAATAGATAGAGAAATGGCGAGCGAAAGCAGTAACTTTAAGAGGTGTGTTCATCCCTGCCCACGCTACATCACGAGTGGGGATACACACTCTCTTTGTGTTGCCTGCTTGGGAGCGCAGCATGCCCAGGCAGCCCTCGAGGGGGCTGCTTGCGAGCACTGTGAGCGTATGCCACTGAGAACGCTGCGCTCCCGCCGGGCACTCTTCGAGGAGGGTGCCTCGGCTCGTGTTCCCCGCGGCTCTGGTCCCGCTGCTGCCGAGGCAGAGCGGAGGCTGCAGTCGTGGGGTTCACAATTGGATGTTGCGGAGGGGTTTGAGACGGGCGCTGCCTTATCTCTGCCCTCACCCGCTCCATCCAGCGGTTCTTCTCGGGGCTTGGAAGCACGCATTGCGGTTTCTTCCCCCCCGAGAGAGCCGCCGGTGCTCCAACTATCCAGCTCCGAGGAGGTGGACGTTGAGAGCATCGCGACTGAAGATTCGCCACTTCAGTCTCCTGCGAGTGATGAGCTCGTTGAGGTTCTAACGCGAGCCGTGGCCAGATTAAACATTGACTGGCCCGTAGAAAGATCTGAGGCAGGAAAGAGACGTTCTAGTAAATTAGACGAAAGATTCCTGCCCGCTCGCGCTTCAGAACCTCAGCGGCGGGGCCTGCCATTCTTCCATGATTTGCACACCGAGGTGGCAACATCATGGAGGAGACCGGCATCATACCGTGTGTTCAGTCCTCAGACTACGGTCTATAGTAACATCATGGGGCTGAAGCACTACGGCTATGGGGCGATGCCAAAGGTAGAAGAGACGCTTGCGAGCCATCTCTCGCCTTCCTCGGCATCGTCCCTAAAGGCCCCGACTTTGCCCACCAGACCATTGAAAACAACGTCGGCACTGGTGGGCAAAGCGTACTCGGCGGCAGGTCAGGCTGCTGCATGCCTTCACACCATGGCAATTATGCAGGCTTATCAGGCTGACCTGCTCAGGGATCTAGATGGACGCGATGAAGTGGGGGGTGACGTCATAAATGAGCTTAGAACAGCAGCTGATATAACTCTCCGGGCCACCAAAGAGACGGCCAGATGTGTTGGCCGCTCGATGGCAGCATTGGTGGCTACGGAGAGACATTTATGGCTCAACCCCACCGAAATCAAAGAGAGGGAGAAGAGCTTTCTGCTCGACGCGCCGCTGTCTCCTGGTGGCCTCTTCGGTGACGCAGTACACACTGTCACCGAGAGGTTCCAGGAGTCAAAGAAACAAGCTGCGGCGCTGAAGCAGTTTCTCCCTCTCCGAGTCCAGGTCCCTGGGGCTGCCGCTGACATCAGGCAGCCCAAGCCGAGTACGAGCTCAGCTCACAGGGCACAACAAAAGCAGAGCGTCGCCGCTCGGGCTCCCCCTCAGCGCGGGGACCAGGGGCGGCGCTCTCAGACGAAGCCTTCGAGGGGCAGGGCTGATCTGCGGACAGTCCTGATCGCCAAGAAGGCTTCGTCGAAGCGTTCCTGACGCCAGAAGCGTCAGGACGCTGAGGGTGGTTCCCCCCGTAGGGAAACGGTGCTTACCCCTGCCTACGGTACCCGTTTCCCTACGGCACCCTCGGGGGGCCGCGCTGCCAACCCTGCCGCAATGCCGGGGCGCAGTCGGTCTCCGCGGGCCACCCGAGGGTGGTCCGCACCCCCTTCGGGGGGTCCCCGAGCAGTCAAGTCAGTTGTTCCCTGCCGGTCCGCCGCTTCAGGGCACTGTGCTTGTTGCTCAAAATACACCAGAGGCCAGCCTCGAGAGGCTGGTTCCCTTAGTAGATTTTCTAGACGAATGGAAACGTCTATCAAATATATCTCAGTGGGTCCTGCAGATAGTAGAAAAGGGGTATGCCATTCAATTCAGAAGTCGGCCACCTCCTTTCTGCGGTGTCCTACCTACAGTGGTGGGCCCGGAGCAGGCTCTGGTAATGGCACAGGAAGTAGAGACACTCCTGCAAAAAGGGGCTATAGAGAGGGTTTCCCCTCCCAGCAGGGAGTCTGGCTTTTACAGCCGTTACTTCATCGTGCCGAAGAAGGATGGGGGCTTACGCCCGATATTAGATCTGCGGCTATTGAATCGCTCGGTGGCCAAGCTCAAATTCAAGATGCTTACACTCAGACAGATTGTAGCGCAGGTCAGATCGGAGGATTGGTTTGTCACCATAGACCTCAAAGATGCGTATTTTCATGTCTCCATCCGTCCACATCACAGGAAGTTCCTGAGGTTTGCCTTCGGGGGAGAGGCATACCAATATCGTGTACTTCCCTTCGGTCTAGCACTGTCACCCCGCACGTTCACCAAGTGTGTGGATGCAGCTCTGGCGCCGCTGCGTCTTCAGGGCATCCGCATACTGAACTACATCGACGACTGGCTGATTCTAGCGAATACAGAGCAGATGGCGGTTCAGCATCGAGATGCTGTTCTCGCCCATATGTCGAAGCTGGGGTTGAGGCTGAACGCCAAGAAGAGTGTGCTTTCTCCGGCTCAGAGAACCACTTTTCTAGGTGTGAACTGGGACTCGATAATTATGCGGGCGCAATTATCGCCAACACGCATAGCGTCGATCCTGGCAGCCGCCAAAGAACAGAAGCTAGGCCGAGCCGTCACTGTGAAACAGTTCCAGAAACTGTTAGGTCTCATGGCAGCAGCGTCCAACGTGATACCTCTTGGCCTACTGTACATGAGGCCACTGCAGTGGGGGCTCAAAACACAAGGGTTCTCCCCGAGGGGAAATCCGCTCCGCACGATCAAAGTCACGCGGCGATGCCTACGTGCTCTGGTCATGTGGAAAAACCCGGGGTTTTTATCTCAGGGTCCCGTGTTGGGGGCTCATGTTCGTCGCGTAACGCTAACGACAGACGCCTCCCTCACGGGCTGGGGGGCGACCATGAGTGGTCGCTCATCCCAGGGTCTATGGCAGGAACATCAGCGGCACTGGCACATAAATCGGCTGGAGATGCTCGCAGTGTTTCTTGCATTGAAACAGTTCCTGCCCGACCTCAGGGGCCACCACGTACTAGTCAGAACAGACAACACGTCCGTGGTGGCCTATATAAATCACCAGGGGGGTCTGAGGTCTCGTCCGTTGGACAAATTGGCACATCGGATCCTCCTGTGGGCCCAAGGGAAATTGCTGTCAATCAAGGCAGTATATATCCCGGGGGCCCTAAACCAGGAAGCAGACAACCTGTCGAGACAGGGGCCGAGGCCCGGGGAATGGAGACTCCACCCAGAGGTGGTGGAGCTCCTATGGAAGGTTTATGGGAAAGCAGAGATAGACCTGTTCGCTTCGGCAGAGAACTCTCACTGCCCGCGGTGGTTTTCTCTGACCCATCCGGCTCCGCTGGGGCTGGATGCCATGGTACAGGAGTGGCCGAGGCTGCCTCTGTACGCCTTCCCCCCGATTGTTCTGCTTCCAGGAGTTCTGGAGAGGGTACGCCGGGACGGGGCCCAGGTACTCCTAGTGGCCCCGAACTGGCCGACCCGAGTATGGTTTTCGGACCTGATATCTCTCCTGGAAGGCTCTCCGATGGAGATTCCGACCAGGAGGGATCTACTCTCTCAGGCGGGCGGGAGATTCCTGCACCCACGCCCGGAGATGTGGAAACTGTGGGCCTGGCCTCTGAGGGGGCTAGGCTCATAGAGGAGGGTCTCTCGGCCGAGGTCGTAGAGACCATCCTACACTCCAGAGCTCCGTCCACGAGGAAGCTGTACGCTTTGAAATGGAGACTTTTCTCAGCTTGGTGCAGAGAACGCCAGTGGGATCCAGTTAACTGCCCGGTTGGTACAGTGCTGGAGTTCCTGCAGGAAAGGTTCTCTGCAGGGTTGACCCCCTCCACACTTAAGGTGTACGTGGCGGCCTTGGGCGCTGTCCACGTCCCTTGCAGTGGAGTGTCTTTGGGAAGACACCCTCTAATTACACGCTTCCTTCGTGGCACATTAAGGTTGAGGCCAGTTATGCACTCGAGGGTCCCGGCATGGGACTTGGCCATTGTTTTGAGGGGCTTGTCCGGACCTCCGTTCGAACCTTTGGAGGAGGTTTCGGATAAGTTCCTCACCCTGAAAACTATCTTCCTTTTGGCCATTTCATCTCTTAAAAGGATAGGAGATATTCAGTCCCTGTCAGTAGGGCCCTCATGTCTAGAGTTCGCGCCTGGGATGGTGAAAGCATTTCTGCATCCCAGGCCGGGTTATGTCCCCAAGGTTCCTACGAGCCCACGGGGCCCCATCACTCTACAAGCCTTCTGTCCTCCTCCATTCTTGACGTCAGACCAGGAAAGATTAAATCTGCTGTGTCCGGTGAGGGCACTGGATACTTATGTCCACAGAGCTGCCCTGTGGAGAAAAACTGAACAATTGTTTGTTTGCTTCGGACCCCCTAAGAAGGGGGCTCCTGTATCCAAGCAGAGGATGAGCAAGTGGGTGGCCGAGGCCATTTCACTTGCTTATGAAGCTGCCGGGCAGCCATCTCCTTTGGCTGTCCGGGCACATTCTACCAGGGGTATGGCTGCTTCTAAAGCACTTTTGTCGGGGGCTTCCCTCCATGATATATGTAACGCGGCCGGATGGTCGTCTCCTTCTACCTTCGTCAGGTTCTACGAGCTAGACCTGGCATCTACAGTAGGGGCACAGGTTCTCTCGTAACCGTGTGCGCTTCGGTTTCACACATACGAGACACTTGGTCCTATGGCGATGTGGGTATAAGCGTTCTCACAGCGTTTCGACGCAGCTCGAGTTCCCCGAAAGGGAACGTCTCAGGTTACGTATGTAACCCTAGTTCCCTGAGGGAACGAGACGCTGCGTCGCTCTGCCATACTCCCGGCGTGTCCGTGATCACTTACTTCAGGCTTTATCAGAAGTTAGTTCCTGTTTGTTTTCACGGACGTTTTATAGCTTCCGGTCGATGACGTCATCACGCCGACGATCGATCTTTTTTCCGATGGAATGGTTCTACAGGCGCTTCACGACGCATTAACGCAGAGGCGTTCTCACAGCGTTTCGACGCAGCGTCTCGTTCCCTCAGGGAACTAGGGTTACATACGTAACCTGAGACGTTTTCAGCTGCCAACTCCTGAAATCGTTAGAAACAGACACGGTGGCTGATGGTCTACAGAGTTTACCGCGCTTCCCTCCGCTGGAAGATTCCTAAGAGTTTCTGTTTTTCCAGCACACATTCCCACAGGAAAGAGAAATGGCAAAAATAATATTTCTTTAAAATCTCACTTTTTCTCCAAGACAACAATGAGATCAAAACTGAGAACTAATTGAGATTTTTTTTTCTGCTGTCCCGAATGTCCCACTCGACATGTTGTCTTGTCTGATATCCTGCTTAGCTTAGAAATATGTTGAAATGTGAACGTAAAGTGTGTGCTGCATGATGATTTTAGGTCTCCAGATGTTTCTCCTGTGAAACAGAACCTGGGAATCTCATGTGTCTCCTCTAGAGATTCAAAAGAGTTCTTAATGTCTCAAACTTTGGTCAGGAATGTCAAGATACCAAAGTCTGCAATCCAAATCAATCAAAATCTGAATTTTCTCTCATCCCATGGGATCGTATGCATCCATGCTCCAGTGTTACTGCATGTAGAACAGCAGCTTCCTTTGGTAATGTAAGTGGTTTCTGACAAATAGCCGTGCCAAATTCTGGAACATAGAATTGCACAAACAATATTTTTCTTTCTTTCTCATTGCGTAACTATAAGACCATAGGGGTCGATTTACATAGCTCTGACACATGCAGGGAGAACCATTAGCCCACCAGCATGAGAGTCCGAGATATAGTTGTATGCAATTATTTGATTTTGTAAATATAGAAATCAATTTGCATCTGCATGGAAAAAGTCTTGTAGTGATTATTAAGTGTCACGCAGCCGGTTTTGTTAAGTTATGAGCTGCATGAAGCAGTTCGGCCAGCTATGAGAATCAAACTCTTTGTAGGAGAGGATTATTAGGTGGACATTTCTAAGAGAAAAAAAATTATTGATTAAATTATGTTAAAACAAGCTATTCAATGTGGAATCTAAATGTGTGCGTGCCTCTGTTATACTTTACTCTGTACATTTGAAATATAATCAGTACTTCGTGAGATGAAGTAAATGTCAGGACTTTACTTTTTCTCACTGAAAAATAGTAGAGCACGGCAGTCTGTCTATTGAAAGTATTAGTTTGGTATCATATACTGTCCACTTTTCTGTAATCAATGTTATTGATAATGACATATTTATGTAAACATTAATTTAGCCTTCAGTTCAGTCTTATGAATTGTTACAGTCACAGTCAGAAATTTGTTAATTTTTAGATCTCATCACATCTGATGCTGAAATAAGTAGAGTTCAGAAATGAGTGAAGAAAATGTGGATGGTCAGAGCTGTGTGGTTGTTGGGGTGTTAAGATGGTTGCTATGTGATTGTAGGAGTGTTCTGGTGTTTATTGGGGTGTTGCTATGCAGTTGGTGTTGTAGATGGTTGATAAGGTGTTCTGGTGTTCATTGGGGTGTTGCTATGCAGTTGGTGTTGTAGATGGTTACTAGGGTGGTCTGGTGTTCATTGGGGTGTTGCTATGCAGTTGGTGTTGTAGATGGTTACTAGGGTGGTCTGGTGTTTATTGGGGTGTTTTTGCTATGCAGTTGGTGTTCTAGATGGTTGATAAGGTGTTAGGGTTTTTCTTGGGGTGTTGCTATGCAGTTGGTGTTGTAGATGGTTACTGGGGTGGTCTGAATGTTTATTGGGGTGTTGCTATGCAGTTGGTGTTCTAGATGGTTGATAAGGTGTTATGGTGTTTCTTGGGTGTTAATATGCAGTTGGTGTTGTAGATGGTAACTGGGGTGTTCTGGTGTTTATTGGGGTGTTGCTATGCAGTTGGTATTCTAGATGGTTGATAAGGTGTTATGGTGTTTATTGGGGTGTTGCTATGCAGTTGGTGTTGTAGATGGTTACTAGGGTGGTCTGGTGTTTATTGGGGTGTTGTTGCTATGCAGTTGGTGTTCTAGATGGTTGATAAGGTTTTAGGGTTTTTCTTGGGGTGTTGCTATGCAGTTGGTGTTGTAGATGGTTACTAGGGTGGTCTGGTGTTTATTGGGGTGTTGCTATGCAGTTGGTATTGTAGATTGTTACTGGGGTGTTCTGGTGTTTATTGGGGTGTTGCTATGAAGTTGGCGTTTTTAGATGGTTGATAAGGTGTTATGGTGTTTCTTGGGGTGTTGCTATGCAGTTGGTATTATAGATGGTTACTAGGGTGTTCTGAATGTTTATTGGGGTGTTGCTATGCAGTTGGTGTTCTAGATGGTTGATAAGGTGTTATGGTGTTTCTTGGGTGTTAATATGCAGTTGGTGTTGTAGATGGTAACTGGGGTGTTCTGGTGTTTCTTGGGGTGTTGCTATGCAGTTGGTGTTGTAGATGGTTACTAGGGTGGTCTGGTGTTTATTGGGGTGTTGCTATGCAGTTGGTGTTGTAGATGGTTACTGGGGTGTTCTGGTGTTTATTGGGGTGTTGCTATGCAGTTTGTGTTGTAGATGGTTACTGGGGTGTTCTGGTGTTTATTGGGGTGTTGCTATGCAGTTTTTGTTGTAGATGGTTACTGGGGTGTTCTGGTGTTTATTGGGGTGTTGCTATGCAGTTGGTGTTCTAGATGGTTGATAAGGTGTTACTCTGGGTTCGGGCAAATTTTCCGAGCCCGGAGCCCTCCCCGGACAGCACGCCAAATACGCATAATCTTTACTCTATTTAATTGATGTAAGTGTGAACTCGTGAAGGTGTTATGGTGTTTCTTGGGTGTTAATATGCAGTTGGTGTTCTAGATGGCTGCTAGGGTGTTCTGACTGTTTCTTGAGGTGTTGCTATGCAGTTGGTGTTGTAGCTGGTTACTAGGGTGTTCTGAATATTTCTTGGGGTTGTTTTATGAAGTTGGTGTTGTAGCTGGTTACTAGGGTGTTCTGAATGTTCCTTGGGGTGTTGCTATGCAGTTGGTGTTGTAGCTGGTTACTAGGGTGTTCTGTGTGTTTCTTGGGTGTTGCTGTGCATTTGGTGTTCTAGCTGGTTACTAGGGTGTTCTGTGTGTTTCTTGGGTGTTGCTATGCAGTTGGTGTTGTAGCTGGTTGCTAGGGTGTTCTGTGTGTTTCTTGGGTGTTGCTATGCAGTTGGTGTTCTAGATGGTTGACACGGTGTTATGGTGTTTCTTGCTGTGTTGCTATGCAGTTGGTGTTATAGGTGGTTGCTAGGATGTTCTGAATCTTTCTTGGGGTGTTGCTATGCAGTTGGTGTTGTAGATGGTTGCTGGGGTGTTCTGTGTGTTTCTTGGGTATGCTATGCAGTGGATGTTGTAGCTGGTTGCTAGGGTTTTCTGTGTGTTTCTTGGGTGTTGCTATGCAGTTGATGTTGTTGCTGGTTGCTAGGGTGTTCTGTGTGTTTCTTGAGGTGTTGCTATGCAGGTGGTGTTGTTGATGGTTGCTGGGGTGTTCTGTGTGTTTCTTGGGTGTTGCTGTGCAGTTGATGTTGTCGCTGGTTGCCAGGGTGTTTTGTGTGTTTCTTGGGTGTTTCTTTGCAGTTGGTGTTGTAGCTGGTTGCTAGGGTGTTCTGTGTGTTTCTTGGGTGTTGCTATGCAATTGGTGTTCTATGCATGTCTAGATCACTAAAGCTGTAGGATGATGCACACACTGATGTTCCATATATAATAGAGCTTTGTTCAGTTATTAACTGTCAGTACGAGTAATAGTAGTGGTTTTGCCCTGAAAAGCTTGGATCAAAATGGAGTTGTCCTGAAGTCAAACATAAGGAACTGATATCTTTGGCTCTGTCTTGAGAATAAACTCACACACGCTCTTCCCATTGTCCAGACTTTAACCACAGGACGTGCTCTTTCTGGGAATAGAGTGTCTATGTTTTGTGTCCCTGTTCTGATGGGAAGTTCTGGACTCTTTTCACAAACGATGTGATGTGCAGGCCGTGATTTATAGTCCTGGTGACAGAGATCAACATGAGTTCTCAGCATCGCCACTGGAACCGCAGAGATAATGCATGTGGTTTGATGTCAGCAGAGAGACAAAGCAACACATTACCATGACATGTATATCTCTACATGAATAATATATTAAGAACATATATTATGAACTTAATCTTTGAGTTTGATTTTTATGGGATGGCAAATCTAGCGATGAAAAAAATAAAATTATATTATGCAAAGAAAATATTTTTTTTCCAATGACACTTTCCTCAAATTCTTAGAACTGCAATTAAAAAAATTTAATTACTTGTCATTCAAGAAATGTCATTCTTTCACATTACAAGATTGAAAAAGAGCTGCGTGAAGATCCACTTTCCATGAAAACAGCATATGAATGAGAGTAAATAATG